>NW_016803028.1:1183207-1222927 GCF_001698545.2 Rhinopithecus bieti | reverse complement strand
AAAAAAAACCCCCCTCAAAAAAAAAAAAAAAAAAAAAAAAAAAAAAAAAAAGAGGAAGAGGGGCTTATGTTTTTCAAGGAGCTATTTGGTGCCAGGTTTCATACTAAGCATTTCTATAAACAGCATATGGTCTTAGCTCTGTAGAGTTAGGCATTCTGGAACCCACATTATAGAGATGAGGAAACTGAGGTTCAGAGAGGTTGTAAAACCCAAAGCAGAGACAGAATAGAAACTCCGGCTTATCACACTCAACACTTTCTGACATACCATCTGTCCGTCAAAGAAGGAGAAATGCAGATGGACTTGGGTCAGATCCTTAGATTTTAAGTGCTGCTAAGCAAACTTCACCTCCCAGTTTTTCAGTTCTAACAGTCTAAAGGCAGCGGCAAAGAGACCTCCAGAAAGCACCTGTGCAGCCATGAGAATCTGTCTCCAACCACAGGAACATGACTGACCAAGAGCCCCAGTTGCCACTCTCTGAAATCTGTCACCCACATTTATGCTGAGGCCACATTTCCTAGGCATTGTGCTGCTCCTCTCCAATCTCCAGTAGAAATACGAAGGTGGGCCTGTTCCTGGGAGGCATGGGACTCCTCTGATAGAAGCCTTGCCAAATTCTCCTCAGATGGCACCCAGCCAGAATGCTTCTGCCCATCCTTGCTACCCTCTCTCCTCACTGGGGTGTGACCTGCATTGCAGTCTGATGGCTGTCAGCCTTTTCCAGCTCTTCTGTTTTCTCTCACAGAGGCATTTCCCTTAATAAAGTTCCTCATGTATTTAATCCTACCTTGGCATCTACTTTGCAGAGGACCTGGATGACAGAAATGCCCCTCCCTAATGGTGCCCCCAACCATACACACATCACAGTGGGGAAGGCGAGGAGAGAAAAGGTCATCTGCTGACTCATCAAGAGGAAGCTGGTCTGAAATTTTTTTAAAAATTGTAGGCACATAGGTGTCTAAATTTATGGAGTACATGAGATATTTTGATACAGGCATACAATGCATAATAATCACATCAGGGTAAATGGGGCATCCATCACCTCACATATTTATCCTTTTTGTTACAAACAAAGTATATACTCTTCCGGTTACTGTAAAATGTACAATTGTTGACTACAGTCATCCTGTTGTGCTATCAAATACTAGGTCTTATTCATTCTTTTTATTTTTTTGTACCTATTAACCATCTCCACTGCCCCCTCTCCTGACTACTGTTGCCAGCCTCTGGTAACCATCCTTTTACTTTCTATGTCCATGAGCTCGATTGTTTTAATTTTTAGCTCCCACCAATAAGTGAGAATATGTGAAGTTTGCCTTTCTGTGCCTGGCTTATTTCACTTAACATAATGACCTCCAATTCCATCCGTGTTATTGCAAATGACAGGTTCTCATTCTTTTTATGACTGAATAGTACTCCATTGTGTACATGTACCACATTTTCTTTATCCATCCATCTGCTGATGGACACTTAGGTTGTTTCCAGAACTTGGCTACTGTGAACAGTGCTACAATAAACATGGGAGTGCAGATACCACTCAATGTACTGATTTCCTTTCTTTTGGGTATAAGCCTAGGAGTGGGTTGCTGGATCATATTCTAGCTGTATTTTTAGTCGTTTTCTTTTTTTTTTCTTTTTTCTTTTTTTTTTTTTTTTTGAGACAGGGTCTTGCTCTGTCACCTAGGCAGGAGAGCAGTGGCACAGTCTCGGCTCACCATAGCCTCGACCTCTTGGGCTCAAGCAATACCCCAACCTTAGTCTCCTGAGTAGTTGGGACTACAGGTGTGTACCACCATGCCTGGCTAATTTTTTTTTTTTTTTTTTTTTTTTTATATATTTTTGTAGAGACAGGGTTTTGCCATATTTCCCAGGCTGGTCTCAAATGCCTGAGCTAAAGCGATCTCTCCTCCTCAGCCTCCCAAAGTGCTGAGATTATAGGCATGAGCCACCGTGCCTGGCCCTCTATTTTCAGTTTTTTGAGGAACCTCCAAACTGCTCTCCATAGTATGGCTGTACTAATTTACATTCCACCAACAGTTGTACAAGGGTTTCCTTTTCTCCACATCCTCTCCAGCATTTGTTATTGCCTATCTTTTGAATAAAAGCCATTTTAACTGGGGTGAGATAACAGATCATTGCAGTTTTCACATGCATTTCTCTGATGACCATGATATTGAGCACCTTTTCATATACCTGTTTCCCTTTTGTATGACTTATTTTGAGAAATGTCTGTTCAGATCTCTTGCCCATTTTTTAATTGTGTTAGATTTTTTCCCCTATAGAGCTGTTTGAGCTCCTTATATATTCTGATAGGTAGTTTGCAAATATTTTCTCCCAGTCTGTGCGTTGTCTCTTCACTTTGTTTCCTTTGCTGTGCAGAAGCTTTTTAACTTGATGTGACTCCATTTGTCTAGTTTTGCTTTGGTTGCCTGTGCTTGTGGGGTATTACTTATGGTTCAATCTTGGTAGGTTGTATGTGCCTAGGAATTTATCCATTTCTTCTGGGTTTTCCAATTTCTTGTCATATAGTTGCTCATAGTAGCCTCTAATGATCCCTGGAATTTCTGTGCTATCAGTTGTAATGTCTCCTTTTTCATCTCTGATTTATTTGGGTCTGCTCTTCTTTTTTAATCTAGTGAAAGGATTTTATCTTTTAAAAAACTGTCTTGTTGATCTTTTGCATTGTTTTATTTCAATCACATTTATTTCTGCTCTGATCTTTATTATTTCTTCTACTAATCTTAAGTTTGGTTTGCTCTTGCTTTGCTAAATCTTTAAGATGTATTGTTAGGTTGTTTAAGTTTTTCTATTTTCTCTTTTTTTTTTTTTTTTTTTTTGAGATGGAGTCTTGCTCTGTCACCCAGGCTAGAGTACAGTGGTGTGATATTGGCTCACTGCAACCTCTATCTCCTGGGTTCAAGTGATTCTCCTGCCTCAGCCTCCCGAGTAGTTGGGATTACAGCACGTGCCACTACACCCAGCGTTTTTTTTTTGTTGTTGTTGTTGTTGTTGTTTGTATTTTTAGTAGAGACAGGGTTTCATCATGTTGGCCAGGTGATCTGCCCACCTCAGCCTCCCAGAGTGCTGGGATTACAGGCATGAGCCACTGTGCCCAGCCAGTTTTTCTACTTTTTTGATGTCGGCACTTAGAGCTATAAAATTCCCTCTTGGCACTGCTTTTGCTATATTCCATAGGTTTTGGTGTGCTGTGTTTCCATTATCACATTAGCTGTGTTTCAATAATTTTTGCAGTTTCCTTCTTTATTTCCTTATTGACCCATTGGTTACTCAGGCACATATTGTTTAATTTCCATGTGTTTGTATAGTTTCCAAAATTCCTCATTATTGATTTCTAGTTTTGTTCCACTGAGATCAGGGAAGACACTTGATATTATTTCAGGTTTTTTTTAATGTTTTAAGACTTGTTTTGTGGCCTAATATATGGTCTATGCTTGAGAATAATCTGTGTGCTGAGGAGAAGAACGTGTATTCTGCAGCCATTGCATGAAATGTTTTACAAGTATCTATTAGGTCCATTTGGTCAATGTTACTTTGTTTTCTGTCTGGATGATCTGTCCAATGCTGAAAGTGGAGTGTTGAAGTCTCCCACTATTATTATATTGGGGTCTCTCTCTCTTTAACTCTAATAATATTTGCTTTATATATCTGGGTGCTCCAGTATTGGGTGCATATATACTTATATCCTCTTGCTGAATTGATTCCTCTATAATTATATAATAATCTGGTCTCTTTTTACAGTTTTTGTCTTGAACTCTATTTTGTCTGATATAGGTATAGCTACTCCTGCTCTTTTTTGATTTCCATTTGCATGGAATATCTCTTTCCATCCCTTTATTTTGTCTATGAGTGTCTTTATAGGTTAAGTGTGTTTCTCGTAGGCAACAGATCATTGGGTCTTTTTTTTTTTTTTTTATTCCATTCAACCACTCTATGCTTAAAAATTGGAAAGTTTTGTCCATTTACATTCAATTTATTATTGATAAGTAATGACTTATTTTCTGGTTGTTTTGTGATCTTCTCTTCCTTCTTTCCTTCCTTCCTGTCTTCCTTTTAGTGAAGGTGATTTTCTCTGGTGGTACGTTTTAATTTCTTGCTTTTTATTGTTTGTGTTATCTATTGTATGTTTTTTGATTTGAGGTGACCATGAAGCTTGCAAATAATATCTTATAATCCATTTCTTTAAACTGATGATAACTTAACACTTGTATAAACAAGCAAAGAGAAAACTAATTAAAATGCTACACTTCTTACATTCGTGTAGAGTGGGAAATAAAATTAAAATCTCTACACTTCTTCTCCCTCGTTTTCTTCTCCCTAGTTTTCATTTTTTGTTGTTTTAATTTATCACTTATTTTACTCTCTCTGTCTTGAAAAGTTGTTGCAGTTACTGTTTTGTTTTGAAGTAGGGTCTCACTCAACACCCAGGCTGGCTGTAGCCTCAACCTCCAGGGCTCAGGTGACTCCCACCTCAGCCTCCTGAGTAGCTGAAACTGCAGGCACATGCCACTACACCCGACTAATCTTTTTGTATTTTTTTGTAGTGACAGGGTTTCACTATGTTGCCCAGAACGGTCTTGAACCCTTGGGCTCAAGCGACCTGTCTACCTTGGCCTCCCCAAGTGCTGGGATTACAGGAAAGAGCCACTGTGCCTGGCCATTTTTGACTTGTCCATCGTTTAGTCTTTCTCCTTAAGATATGAGTTCACACACCACAATTATAGTGTTATAATAGTCTGTGTTTTTCTGTGTATTTATTATTAACAGTGAATTTTGCAGCTTCAGATAATTTCTTTTTTTTTTTTTTTTTTTTTTTTTTTTGAGAGATGGAGTCTTGCTTTGTCACCCAGGCTGGAGTGCAGTGGTGCAAATCTTGGCTAACTGCAAGCTCTGCCTCCTGGGTTCACACCATTCTCCTGCCTCAGCCTCCCAAGTAGCTAGGACTACAGAGGTCTGCCACCACACCCAGCTAATTTTTTTTTGGTATTTTTAGTAGAGACGGGGTTTCACCGTGTTAGCCAGGATGGTCTCAATCTCCTGAACTCGTGATCCGCCTGCCTCAGTCTACCAAAGTGCTGGGATTACAAGCGTGAGCCACTGCGCCTGGCTAGCTTCAGATAATTTCTTATTGCTCATTAAAGTCTTTTTCTTTCAGACTGAAGAACTCCCTTTAGCATTTCTTGTAGGACAGGTCTGGTGTTGACGAATCCCCTCAGCTTTTGTTTGGGAAAGTATTTCTTCTTCATGGTTGAAGGAAATTTATGATGGTTATATTATTCTACAGTAAAAGTTTTTTCCTTCTGCACTTGAAATGTGTCATGTCACTCTTTCTCCTGGCCTGTAAGGTTTCCACTGAAAAGTCTGCTGCCAGACGTATTGGAGCAGCATTGTATACTGTCTCTTCTCTCTTGCTTTTAGGATGATTCCTTATCCTTGATGTTTGGGAGTTTAATTATTAAATGCCTTGAGGTAGCCTTCCTTAGGTTAAATCTGCTTGGTAGTCTATAACCGTCTTGTATTTGAATATTAATATCTTTCTCTAGGTTTGGGAAGCTTTCTGTTATTATCCTCTTGAATAAACTTTCTACCCTCATCTCTCTCTCTACCTCCTCTTTAGGGCCAATAACTTTTTTTTTTTTTTGAGACAGAGTCTCACTTTGTCACCCAGGTTGGAGTGTAGTGGCGCAATCTCGGCTCACTGCAACCTCTAACTCCTGGGTTCAAGGGATTCTCCTGCCTCAGTCTCCCGAGTAACTGGGACTACAGGCATGTACCACGACGCCTGGCCAATTTTTTGTATTTTTTTCTTTTTTTTTTTTTTTTTTTGTAGAGACAGGGTTTCACTGTGTTGGCCAGGATGGTCTCGATCTCCTGACCTCATCATCCACCTGTGTCAGCCTCCTGATGTGCTGGGATTACAGACGTGAGCCACCCGCACCTGGACTTTAAGGCCAATAACTCTTAGATTTGCACTTTTTATGCTATTTTCTAGATTTTGTAGACATGCTTCATTCTTTATTTTTTTTTATTTTTTATTTTTTGGTCTCCTCTGACCATGTATTTTCAAATAGCTTGTCTTCAAGCTTACTAATTCTTCAAGCTTACTAATTTCTTCTTCTTCATCAATTCTATTAAGAGACTGATACATCCTTCAGCATGTCAACAGCATTTTTCAAATCCAGAATTTCTGCTTGATTCTATTAAATCATTTCAATTTCTTTGCTAAATTTATCTGAAAAGATTCTGAATTCCTTCTCTGTGTTATCTTGAATTTCTTTGACTTTCCTCAAAACAGCTATTTTGAATTCTGTCTGAAAGGTCACATATCTCTCTCTCTTTGGGATTGGTCCCTAGTGCTTTAGTCAGTTTGGTGAGGTCATGTTTTCCTGGATGGTCTTGATGCTTGTGGATGTTCATCAGGGCATTCACATTGAAAAATCAGGTACTGATATGGTTTGGCTGTATCCCCACCCAAATTTCAACTTGAATTGTATCTCCCAGAATTCTCACATGTTGTGGGAGGGACCCAGGGCGAGGTAATTGAATCATGGGGGCTGGTCTTTCCCATGCTATTCTCGTGATAGTGAATAAGTCTCACAAGATCTGATGGGTTTATCAGGGGTTTCTGCTTTTTCTTCTTCCTCATTTTCTCTTGCTGCCACCATGTAAGAAGTGCCTTTTCACCTCCCACCATGATTCTGAGGCCTCCCCCACCATGTGGAACTGTAAGTCCAATTAAACCTCTTCTTCTTCCCAGACTCAGGTATGTCTTTACAAGCAGCATGAAAATGAGCTAATATAGTAACTTGGTACCAGTAGAGTGGGGTGTTGCTGAAAAGATACCCAAATATGTGAAAGTGACTTTGGAACTGGGTAACAGGCAGAGATTGAAATAGTTTGAAGGGCTCAGAAGACAATAAAATGCTGTAAAGTCTGGAACTTCCTAGAGACTTGTAGAATAGCTTTGTCCAAAATGCTGACAGCGATATGAACAATAAAATTCAGGTTGAGGTGGTCTCAGATGGAGAGGATTAACTTGTTGGAGCAAAGGTGACTCTCGTTAAGTTTTAAAAAAGAGAGTGGCAACATTTTGCCCCTGCCCTAGAGATTTGTGGAACTTTGAATTTGAGAGAGATGATTTAGGGTATCTGGCAGAAGAAATTTCTAAGCAGCAAAGCATTCAAGAGGTGACTTGGGTGCTGTTAAAGCCATTCACTTTTATAAGGGAAGCAGAGCATAAAAGTTTGGAAAATGTGCAGCCTGGCTGTGCAATAAAAAAGAAAAACCCATTTTCTGGGGAGAAAGAAATCACACCAACTGCAGAAATTTGCACAATTTGGAAGAAGCCTAACGTTAATCCCCAAGACCATGGGGAAAATGTCTCCAGGCAATGTCAGAGAACTTCGCAGCAGCCCCTCCCATCACATGCCTGAAGGGCCAAGGAGGAAAAAGTGGTTTGGTGGGCCAGGTCCAGGATCCCTGTGCTGCGTGCAGCCTAGGGACTTTATGCCCTGTGCCCCAGCGGCTCCAGCCATGGCTTAAAGGGGCCAACATACAGCTCGGGCTGTGGCTTCAGAGGGTGGAAGCCTCGAGCCTAGGCAGCTTCCACATGGTGTTGAGCCTGTGGGTGCACATAAGTCGAGAACTGAGGTTTGGGAACCTCTGCCTAGATTTCAGAAGATGTATGGAAATGCCTGGATGCCCGGGCAAAAGTTTGCTGCAGGGGCGGGGCCCTCATGGAGAACCTCTGCTAGGGCAGTGCAGAAGGGACATGTGTGGTCAGAGGCCCCACACAGAGTCCCTACTGGGGCACTGCGTAATGGAGCTGTGAGAAGAGGGCCACCATCCTCCAGACCCCAGAACAGTAGATCCACTGACAGCTTGCACCATGTACCTGGAAAAGCCGCAGACACTGAACGCCAGCCCATGAAAATGACCAGGAGGGAGGCCGTACCCTGCAAAGCCACAGGAGCTGAGCTGCCCAAGACCATGGGAACTCACCTCTTGCATCAGTGTGACCTGGGTGTGAAACCTGGAGTCATAGGAGATCATTTTGGAGCTTTAAAATTTGATGGCCCCACTGGATTTAGGACTTGCATAGGCCCTGTAGTCCCTTTGTTTTGGCCAATTTATCCCATTTGGAATGGCTGTATTTACCCAATGCCTCTACCTCCATTGTATCTAGGAAGTACCCAGCTTGCTTTGGATTTTACAGGTTCATAGGCAGAAGGGACTTGCCTTGTCTCAGATGAGACTTTGGACTGTGGACTTTTGGGTTAATGCTGAAACGAGTTAAGACTTTGGGGGACTCTTGGGAAGGCATGGTTTTGAATGAGGACATGAGATTTGGGGGGCCAGGGGCAGAATGATATGGTTTGGTTGTGTCCCCCCTCCAAATCTGAACTTGAATTGTATCTCCCAGAATTTCCACGTTTTGGGGGGGACCCCGGGGGAGGTGATTTAATCATGGGGGCCAGTCTTTCCTGTGCTATTCTCGTGATAGTAAGTCTCAGGAGATCTGATGGGTTTATCAGGGGTTTCCGTTTTTGCTTCTTCCTCATTTTCTCTTGCCGCCACCATGTAAGAAGTGCCTTTTGCCTCCCACAATTCTGAGGACTCCCTGGCCATGTGGAGCTGTAAGTCCAATTAAACCTCTTTTTCTTCCCAGTCTCCAGTATGTCTTTACTAGCAGCATGAAAATGAACTAATACAGGTATTTATTGTAGTCTTCACAGTCTGGGCTTGTTTGTACCTATCTTTCTTGGGAAGGCTTTCCAGGCATTTGAAGGAAATTGGGTGTTGTGATCCAAATTTTTGGCTGCTGCAGCCATATCTGCATTAGGGGGTACCCCATGCCCAGTAATGCTGTGTAATCCCAAGACCTTGGTGCTCTTGGATAAGATCCAGAAGAATTCTCTGAATTCCCAGGCCTAGACTCTTGTTCTCTTACTTTACTTTCTCCCAAACAAATGTAATCTTCTGTGCTGAGCTGCCTGGTGCTGGGGGAGAGATGACACAAGCACACCTATGGCCACCACCACTGGGACTGCACTGGCTCAGACCTGAAGCCAGCACAGCACTGGGTCTTGCCCAAGGCCCACAGTAACCACTACCTGGCTACTGTGTATGTTCACTTGAGGCTCTAAGGCTCTATAATCAGCTGGACAAAGTCAGCCAGGCTTGTGTCCTTCCCTTTAGGGCAGTGAGTTCCCCTTTGCCTTGACTAGGTCCAGAGATGCCATCCGGGAACAGGATCTGGAGTCAGAAACTTTGAAATTTACCTGGTTCACTATTTTACTGGGGCTGAGCTGGCACCCAAGTCACAAGACAAAGTCCTTCCCACTCTTCCTTCCCATTTCCACAAGGAGAGGAGTCTCTCTGTTGTCACCACCACCCCAGGCACACAGCAACTACTGCCTGGCCACTGTCAATGTTCACCCAAGGTTGAAGTCCTCTTCAGTCAGCTTGTGATGAACACTGCTAGGCCTGGGACTCTCCCTCCAGGTCACTGGGCTCCCCTCTGGCCCAGGGAAGGACCAGGATTGCCATCCAAGAGCCAAGGACTGATACTGGGAACTCCAAGAGCCTGCTTGGTGCTCTATTCACTGTGGCTGAATTGGTACCTAAGCTACAAGACAAAGTCACCTTAACTTTTCCCTCTCCTTTTCTCAAGAAGGAGTCTCCCCCCATAGACACCACAGCTAGGAATGTGCTGGATCATACCGGAAGCCAGCACATCTGAGTCTCACCCAAGGCCCATGACATGTACCACCTGGCTACTACTGCTGATTATTCAGGGCCCAAGGGCTCTTTCGTCAGCAGGTGATGAATCCTGCCAGGATTGGGTCCTTTCCTTCAAGGCAGTGGGTTCCCTTCTGGCTCAGGTATGTCTAGAAATGTCATCAAGGACCTAGGGCCTAGAATGGGTGCCCTACCCTACCGTGGCTGAGCTGGTATCCAAGTTGCAAGACAAAGTCCTCTTTACTCTTCCCTCTCCTTAGACAGAAGGAATGAGTCTGTCCTAGAGCTGTGAGCTGTGCTGCCTGGGGCAGGGGAAGGGGTGGTATAAGCACTCCTTTGGCCACCCCAGCTGGTGTCTCACTGGACTGTGTGCCCCTGAAGTCTACTGGCTCCAAGCCCAGCACAGCATCAAGACTTGCCCAGGAATTGAAGCCATTCTGGTTTACACTGCCTTTCAAGTTTATTTAGGACCCCAAAGCACTTTGGCCCTTCTGGCTAGGACTCCATGGACACCAGCTGAATTCTTCCTCATGATGCTTTCTGCTGTGACACAGCAGCACTAAGTTCCAATACAAAGTCCCACAATTACTGCACTCTTCCTCCCCTAAATGTGCAGATTCTCTCCATGCCACAATTACTGCACTCTTCCTCCCCTAAATGCAGATTCTCTCCATGCCACACAACCACTGCTGGTTGCATGCCACACAACCACTGCTGGGGCATGGGGGAGGGGTGGCATCGGCAATTCAAGACTATCTTTCCTACTCTCTTCAGTGCCTCTTTCAGTGATAGGAAGTTAAAAACAGGTACTGTGATTTCTCACCTTATTTTTGGTTCTTATGAAGGTGCTTTACTGTGTGGATAGTTAAACTTGGTGCTTCTGCAAGGAGGACAATGGTGGAAGCTCCTATTCAGTCATCTTGTGCCACCTCCTCCCTCTTTTCTGGTCTGAGATTTTGAAGGTGAAGACTACAGAGAAGCAGCTTTCTCAATATGTTTGCCTTTGTCATTGGTCTCCATGCTATGAAGGAAGGTGGTTTAGGCAACAAATAATTGACTAGCATTTCAACTAGCCCTGATTGAGGGTTAATTGCCAATAAGTCACTTGTCATTGCAGTTGACCACAAGCCCCAACTTGGAAATGGTAGTAGGTATTCTTTTTTGATCTTGTCATGTATTTTTGGGAAAGACATTCAAACCCTGCAGCCTCACTAACTCCTAATAGGGAGGTTTTCTTGTCATCTTTTACTCCTCCTGAAGGAGGAAAGTAGATAAATGACATGCTGATTCTAAAACACCTAGAAGGAAAATGGTGCATGCCCACGAATGCCATTTACCATTGTTTTGGAAGTACTTGCCAATGCCACTAAATAGCAACAAAACAGATTAATATCTAGAAACAAATTTAACAAAAATTGTGTAAGATCAATATAATGAAAACTTTAAAATCCCACTGACAACTGGGCCTCAATGATCCTGAAAGAACTGCCCAGCACAGGTTAGACAATTCCCAGTTAGAGTAAACGATTCACCTGCTTGAGCCTTACTGACCATGGAGAGGTCAAACAACTTGCCTTTCATACACAAGCCAACCAATCCAGAGCTCATAACCCCAGCTTCCTTCTTCACGGCCCTCTTTATGGTGCTCTCACATTCTGGGAGACTATCTCCCTGCCCAATCACCCCATATCCAGACAGCTAGGGACAGCCTCTACACCATTCCTGAGCATATCAACATTGTTCAAACAAACCAATCCTAAACTTGTTTACCCTGCCTCACTTCCTTCTTCCTGCAATAATCACGATACGGCTTTAGCCCACTAGTTCTCATTCTCTTTCTACCTGAGACCTCTTCTTGGGAACTCTGAGTAATAACTATTTTTTCAATGGCAACAGTCTCCTGATATGTTGGCCTTACTGAATGTTAAGATTTTCTGTTAACACACTCTATTTTAAAACACACTCTAATTAAAATATCGGATTTTTTTGCTACTAAAGTTAATATGGAAAAAGAATCAAGTGAAAATAACCACCAGGTGCGGTGGCTCACGCCTGTAATCACAGCACTTTGGGAAGCCGAGGCAGGTGGATCACTGAGGTCAGGAGTTCGAGACTGGCCTGACCAACATAGTGAAACCCCATCTCTACTAAAAATACAAAAATTAGCTGGGCGTGGTTGCGGGCGCCTGTAATCTCAGCTACTAGGGAGGCTGAGGCAAGAGAATCGCTTGAACCCGGGAAGAGGAGGTTGCAGTGAGCCGAGATTATGCCACTGCACTCCAGCCTGGGTGACAGAGGGAAACTTGGTCTCAAAATAAATAAATAAATAAATAAAATAGCCATAAAAATTCTGAAACGCACAAGTAATGTAGGGTGATGGGGAGAGGGGATAGATGGAGTGGCTGATGGAGGGTAGGGAGCCAGGGATGGCACTACGAACCATTAAATGGTTTGATGAATGTAGTGAGTATAAATCTCAGTCCACAACAGTGTGAAAGAAATATTTATTTTCAGTAATTCTACCTAATTTTAATTTTGACCTTCATTTTGCCATGTGGAAATAAAACTTCAGTCATTTCAGGGCCTCACACCCACCAGCCCCCATCCCCAGCATTGCTCTAAGAACTACTGGGCTTACTTAATACCTAGGTATCAGGGTGGGCTTCTGATCCTTGGTAGCTTATCTGTCCACCCTGCATCCTTGTTGAACATTGTCTGCTATAGCTTTTGTGATATAAACCCTTCCTGGATTACTTCCTTCCCAAGACAAGATGGTGAGGGAGATGGGAATTTAGCTCACCATGAACACTGTGAGTTTGTGACAGTGGTGCACCCCAGGGGCTGCAGGAGCATCCAGAGAAAGGAAGGCTTCACGGAAGAAGGGACTATTGAGCTGGGCCTTGAAGCATATAGCCAATTTCACACGGCAAAAATGGGTGGGTGAGTACAGAGCATCACAGCAGAAACAGCACAAGCAAAGCTGGGCTAAGGCGAAACCAGGTCTGATTTCTTGAGCCCACCTTGACCATGCAATGGGGAGGCAATTCCTGGAAATATGGAGGGACCAGGGAAGTGAGCCTTGGGAGTGAACTACATGGCTGTAGATTAGCCACTCCACCGAGCAGGCTCCAGCAACCACTGCATAGAAGGAAAATCATGGATCTTGCCATCTCTGCAGGTATTTCTAGGCCCTAAATCAAAATTTAAAGTGGTCCCTTCAAACTTTGAAACAGGAGATCCAGGAGTTTCTATGTGTTCCTTTCATAGCTCCCTAACCACAGAAAGAGTGACCACACAACCTGAATGTGTCAAGGGTTCACTGGCCAGCTGGCCCCCTTCTGAAAGAGAGGGTCCTGGAAGGGAGGGAAGAGTCAAGATATCTAGTGAAAGCCAGAGGCAATCCTGCCAGTCAGATCAGAATCCAAGGCATATGCTTTTATCTCCACCTCTTCCAAAAGTAAAATTTATAGGATTGTCAATTTATTCTACATTATTCCATTTATTCACATTAGCAGTAGCAAATGCAACCAAAAAATCACCAGATAATTCACACTTTGTCTGTATTTTACTCTCTGTAATAGTCAGTAGTTAGTTTTCTCGGGGTTTCTCAGTCACAATTGCCAACCAGTCACAAAAGTAACTGGTTTCCTACTTTCTTAAAACAGTCATATGATGTTCTACTGTAATCACTTTACATTTGCATTATTTCAGTCATGGGCTACTTCTTCATTCACATGCACTGCTTCCCCACTGCCTAGCTGTCTTGAAAATAATACAGGAACAAAAATGTTTTGGGATTCAATATAATTTTCCTTTTCATTTTCTTTTTCCTTCAGTGTCCAAAAGTCCTATCATTTTCTTGCAATGGATTTGAGACTTTTTTTTCCCTATGGCATATACACTCACTTCGCAAAAAAGCTGAGCTACTTCAAAGTTGCATGTATGAAATAGCTGTAGAACATCTCCACTGAGCTATTGTTAACCATCATGAGTTCCCATTCAACTAGTAGTTAGTGAACTCTTACAGAGCACTGTGGCTATACAGAGAAGTGAAAATACACAACCCCTGATTTCCAGGAAATGTCTAATTTACTTGAAGACCTACTTACTTGAGAAAAGGGAAACCACTATGTATACTTTTACATTCACTGCTAAGCTGAGACTCCAGGTGGTGTTCTCTTCTCTAAATTCTCACCTTCCTAAAATGCAGTGGCACTTATTGAGTGCCTTTTATATGCTAGGAGCTTCTGGGTGGCTTTTTGAATCCCCAAATAACCCCATGAAATATGACAGATTTTTGGAAAGACTATTAGCAGAGAAAGTAACCTAAGAAACCATTTCACTTCGGGAGGTTGAAGTGGGAGGACCACTTGAGCCCAGGAGTTTGAGACCAGCCTCGCCAACAGACAAATCTCTCCAAAAAAATTTAAAAACTTAGCCAGGTGTTGTGGCATGTACTTGTAGTCCTAGCTACTTGGGAGGGTGAGGTGGGAGAATTACTTGAGCCCAGGAGTTCAAGGCTGCAGTAAGCTATGACTGTGCCACTGTACTCCAGCCTGGGCAACAGAGGAATACCCTGTCTCAAAAAAATAATAAAAAAACTCATTTCCCATTGATCTCCTCAACCCTAGATTCTGGGTTTTCCTTAATTAAGAAAACTGCCATAATCTTTTGAAGCTCAGTTTTTGTGAGGCAATTGGGTATTACTAACACATATACTAGGCTCACATAAGAAATTCATTATTAAACTAGGGCCTGCAAAATATTCTATCAAGTATCTATCAACCAATAAATCCATTTTAGAAGGGTATTTTCAATATCTTATCCAAGGAAAATCTGCTGTGAGGAGACTAATTTCAAGATCATTTTTACTAAATAGTCAATGGATTCTGTCCATTAGTGCCCTGGACTAATGTGGTCTTTATACATTTAGACTGACCTCTGCTGGACAGTCTAACAACCTGTCTGAATTTTTTTTTTCTCTGAGAGAATATGATTAGGAAAGGGGTATTTTCCCTGAATTTTATCTAGTATTTAGTAACAGATTTACACAGTTCAATTTATAAATATTAATCAAGCCCTCTACACCACCTAATGGCAAAATCTTATATTGCATTTGGCTGCCTGCGGTGTGTCCAGAGGCAGACTGGGAGGAGGCTCGTGAGGTTACATGAGCTATCCAGTCCAAATGCTCCTTTTCATAGTGTCTTCCTCCTGTGCAGGACATAAGAATGCCTGCAAAATGGGGCTGCTTCCATGAGCCTGTCAGGGGTCCAATCACAGTATCTTCTGGGTTCACCCCGAAAACTGAAGTCTACCACTTTGTGGCGGTCACTTGTGCCTAAACTAACTAGTGTAGACAAGTCTGATCTGGGTGGTGCAAACAAGTTGAATTTTGATATAAAGTCTTATGATTCAATGTATGTAAAACTGCAGATAAAAAACATGAATGACCCTGAAAATAAGTGATGCCTTTCAATTTCAAATATTCTTTTAAAATAATGCCTGCTTCTGATAATAAAAATTACATATTTATAAAATTATATAAAGGAAAAGTTAAAGAAATAAAACTGCCTACAATTCCATCTACCAAGTTGTATTACAATTTTAGTTAATTTTGTGCCCATCTCTGTTCTGTAAGCAAGCATGTATGCATGAGTATGGGTATTTCCTTACTTCACTCCATTTCATTTTGTAGCTTGCTGCTCTTTTCACATGTTGTATTGTGATTATTTCTCAATTAATAAATAACACAATTTTTATTTTATGATGATAGATCATCATTTACGTAACCAATGTCCTACTATTAAACGTTGGGGTTGTTCCTAAATAAAACTATGCAAAATGGCCTTTCATATAAATATTTGACCAAATATTTTATTATTTCTTTAGGATATATTTCCTAAATAAGATCACTGGGGCCTGGCACAGTGGCTCATGACTGTACTCCCAGCACTCTGGGAGGCAGGGGCAAGAGGATAGCGTAAGCCCATGAGTTTGAGACTAACCTAGGCAACATATTAAGACCCCATCTCTACAAAAACAGAATAAAAAAATTAGTCAGGCATGGTGGCATGCACTTGTAGTGCCAGCTACTTGGAAGACTGAGGTGGGAGGATCACTTGAGCCCAAGGAGGTCAAAGATGCCGTGAGCCGTGATCATGTTATTGCACTCTGGCCTGAGCAACAGAGCAATACCCTGTCTTGAAAAAAAAAAAAAAACCCTCATGGGGTCAAAACTTATAGGGTATGAACATTTTTAAGATTCCAAATACAAGCAATGCTAGAATTACTCTATGGAAATGTACCAACTTCAACTTCCATCAGCAGCGTGGGAGTCTCATTTTCACTTCCACTTCACCACAATTCAGATTAATTTAGAAAGTTCTTTGCCAGGTGGATAGGCTGGGGGAAAAAAAAGGGATTTTCAATATAACTTACATATTCATATTTATTTATATTCATACTTTCATTGAGCATTTATATTTTTTCTGTGAATTGTACATTCATCCCGTCTGCCCATTTTTCTACTGGCCCCTTAATATTTTTCTTATATATGAGTTCTTTTATTTTATTTATTTATTTTTTTTTTGAGAGGGAGGCGCACTAAGTCTGTTGCCCAGGCTCGAGAGCAGTGGCGGGATCTTGGTTCATTGCAGCCTCTGCCTCCCGGGTTCAAGTGATTCTCGAGCCTCAGCTCCCTGAGTAGCTGGGATTACAGGAGTGTGCCACCATGCCCGGCTAACTTTTTTATTTTTAGTAGAGATGGGGTTTCACCATGTTGGCCAGGCTAGTCTTGAACTCCTGATCTCAAGTGATCCACCCGCCTTGGCTACCCGAAGTGCTAGGATTACAGGTGTGAGCCACTCCCTCCGGTCTGAGTTCTTTATATATTAAGGTTAACTTCGTTGGTCTAAACGTGGTATGCTTGAACTTAGGTCGCTAGTCCAAATATATCCTGAAATTATTAGTTTGGGTGTGGTGTGACTTTGCCTTTGGCTCAGTAAATTCTTTCCAGAAAAAAAAAAAAAAACCAAATTCACAAAATACAGGACAAGCCCCACTAAATACTTAGGTACTGAGTGGTCAAAAAATAAAATAGGAAGCAGAAAGAGCCTATGTATCTCAACTAATTGAACATGTCTCTACATTAGATAATTCTTACAGCTTTTCCTTCAATTTTAAAAGATAGGTAACTGCCTTAGTCTGTTTAGTGTTGCTATAAAGGAATATTTACTAAAGCTAAGTAACTTGTTTTACGAAGCAGTTTATTTAGCTCACAGTTCTGATAGCTGGAAGGTTCAAGACTGGGCATCTGGTGAGGGCTCAGGTTGCCTCTATTCATGGCAGAAGTAAAGGGGAGCCAGTGTGTGCAGAGTCCATATGGGGAGAGAGGAAGCAGAAGATAGGTGGGGAAGGTGCTAGGTTCCCTGCAGGGAAGGTGCTGGGTTCCTTTTCTTTTTTTTTTTTTTTTTTGAGATGGAGTTTCGCTCTTGTTGCCCAGGCTGGAGTGCAGTGGTACAATCTCAGCTCACCGCAACCTCTACCTCTTGGGTTCAAGCGATTCTCCTGCCTCAGCCTCCTGAGTAGCTGGGACTACAGGCGTGCACCACCATGCCCAGCTACTTTTGTATTTTTAGTAGAGATGGGGTTTCTCCATTTTGGTCAGGTTGGTCTCGAACTCCCGACCTCAGGTGATCTGCCCGCCTCAACTTCCCAAAATCCTGGTATTACAGGCGTGAGTCACTGTGCCTGGCTGCTAGGTTCCTTTTAACAACCAGCCCAGTGGTAACTAATAGAAGGAGAGCTCATTACCCTGAGAACTCACCAAACCTTTCATGCGGGATCCATCCCCATGACCCAAACACTTCCCATTAGGCCCTACCTCCACCACTGGAGATCAAATTTCTACATGAGGTTTTGGGGAACAAACATCCACGCTATGGCAGTAAAAGAATATTGATATGTAAATCAACATTTAGGCAGTTACAATGCTATTATTTAATAAAAGCTCTCCATTCATCTGTAAGTAGTTTTGTGGCAGAATAACTTCTTCTGTTACTTTTTCTAACTTTTTCTGTTTTTAATCAATTCCTTTACTGTAAAATGTCATTTTAAAATGTTTATTTTATTTTGCACAATTTTAACAGTAGAGTAATTTTGCTGTGGAAAATAAAATTTCATCTTGCAAGAAAGAGAAAACTCAAGACCACCAACTGGCGTCTTTATTTACATATTAGAGCGGGTCAGCCAATGAAAATCCTAGAAAAGAAGACAACAAACATTCAGTAAAAGAAATGATTGTCTCAAATCATATCCTCATTGTTTCACTTCTTCTAAAACCTAAAAGTCCTACACAATGGTGGCAAAATGAGGTTTGTCTTTGTTCTGGTGCTTTTCCCAAAAAGGACTTAAAACCTACTAGTGAATCTTCCTGCTGTGTCCTATAAAACAATCTAAAATGGCATTCTGGGTCCTCTTCCATTAACAGTAATCAGAGCACAAAAACTATAGTCTAAAAGAGCCACAAGTACACTCAGAAGGAGAAGGGAGATGAAGGAGGCCCACAGAGGGCTGAGCTCCCGGGTCTGAGAACAAGAGTAAGAAGAACTGTGCATGGAAGCCTCTTCCAGAACTAACACCATCCTACACATACGGCCTGGACACAGGCACAGATACAGGCATTCCCATATTGAGGCAGAAAGTGGCCAGCCTACACTGAGAATCAAAGACAAATGGCAGATGGACAGACAGACAAAAATCAACAGTTTGGAAAGTATAATGTATGTAAATTCCACTGGAATGAAAATAATTTCAAAGTGATAAACATAAGAAATATAAAGATAATCCTCATAGAATTGTAAAAGAGGAAGACGAGAACTTATATTTCTCCGGCAATATTCAAACAAAATTCATAGAGAAATTGTAGAACAGATCATTGGAAGCAAATCAATAGAAGCGCGAACTCACTAGCAGAGAATTTGTTAGGGTTTTTCTGTGATTAACATAGGTCTCAAGATGATGATGATGATGATTTTGAGATAGAGTCTCACTGTCACCCAGGTTGGAGTGCAGTGGCACAATCTTAGCTCACTGCAACCTCCACCTCCTGGGTTCAAGAGATTCTTGTGCCTCTGCCTCCTGAGTAGCCGGGATTACAGTCATGCACCACCATGCCCAGTTAATTTTTGTATTTTTTGCATTTTGTATTTTTAGTAGACACCATGTTGGCCAGGCAGGTCTCAAACTCCCGGCCTTAAGTGATCCGCCCACCTCGGCATCCCAAAGGGCTGGGATTACAGGCATGAGCCACTGGGCCCAGCCATCAAGATTATATGTATTCGTCAGGCTTCTATAGTGGCTTTAGTTTCCCCAGTGCTCTGACAGCCTGGTGCCCAGAGGAGGGTGTTTTTGGTTACCAAACTAACATCCCAGTCACTGGAAAGTATACACCCAGTTATAAATCCATAAAGTGGCATGAGATGAAAAAGCCTGTCTATTGAGTGTCTGACTGGTATAAATTATTTTAAATAGAACTTAAAAAGAGAAAAGACAATCCACAAACCCGCAGGAGTACAGATAGATTCTGAAAGTTGTTGACGCTCCCTGAAAACAGTCTGCCTGCTTGCTCCACAGAAATCCCTGCTAATGCCCCCTGCCCTTCAGCTTACTGGCCTACTTTTTCTGCATTCATCTTCCTCATCACTAGGCTTCTTGAGTGTCTCCTCTCTCTGCTAGGAAGTAAATGCCAAAGTTGCTGAAATCTATTTTTACACAAATAGAATTTCAGTAGAATTCTATATATTTTAGTATCTAAATTAGTTAATTTATATTTCATTGATTATCCAGGTATCTGTTCGCCCATTCATCCACTGCTTTGTTCACAAAAGAAAGAAATCCCATATGTTTAAGAACCAAGACAGAAAGTACTTGCAAAAAATACCTGCTCTGAAAAGAGTGGCTGATACGCAAAGTGTTCGCATGGATGACAGGTTACAAGAGGAGGCAAGTGGCAGAACCAGGATGGCAGTAGAAAATTAAGCATGAAATGCAACTTAATCTGGGATAGGAGAGGTTCATGCTATGAACTTTGTCATTTACTTTACTGCTATAATCAACACTGTAGTTTCACTTTAGAGGTCAAACGAACTAATTTTGAATGTACCTGCACAAATCCTCGTATTACAGTTGCTTCTCCCTCTTACTCAGACTTGCCATGCTTTCTCTTTCCTCTTGCTACAGAGCCTTTTGCATATCTCTTCCCTCTCCCCTTTGCCGAGTTAGTCTCTGCTTATCCTTCTGATCTCCGTTTAAGAATCACCTCCTCTGAGAAGCCTTCCCTGTAACCCCAACATAAATCGATTCCTTTGTGGTATGTTTGCTTAGAACTGGGTTCCTTTCCTTCCAAGCAATTGCTTCACTCTGTCGTAGTGTGTTCAGTTGTGAGGTTACCAGACTGTCCCTCACCCCTACCAGACCATAAAAGCTCCATGAAAGTGAGGACTGAGCCTGGTTTGGCTTGCCATGCTATTCGTAGCACCTAACACATATCTCAATATTCACTGAACAAATAAATGAAACTGCCAAACTCAGAAAAGGTTTAGAAAGACCTCTGTGCATGACGGAGGGTGTTCTGTTTGGTAGATACTTTTTGAAGGGGGATAGGGGAAGCAGATGCATTTCTTGCTTTCTGCTTAGCAACTGTATTTACCTGGGTCTTCCGTGTGGCTTGTGGCTCAATCATGATGTTGATAAGAGAGGGTTTAGTTGTGTCTGCTAGGCTCTGCCTCAGGGACCTTTGGAGTTCTTCTGGTGTTTGTACAAAATACCCCTTTCCTCCAAATGCAGTCATGACTTGCTCATAATGTGAATTTGGCAGCAAACACATTGGAGGGACCCTGAAAAACAAGGTCATGAGTTAATGAAATTTAAATCTTAAACCTTGTAGAAAAAAAAAAAGTCATTCTCTGAAATACTTCATTAAAAAAATTTAGGCTGAACTGAAAGGCATAATTTTAACTTCAACACTTAAGCTGAGATGCCAGTACACTGAGTTTTTCCTATGTTTATAATTGTCTATAAAGCAATGTCCAGCAGAACTTTCTGTGATGACAGAAATGTTTTAAACCTGTGTGATCCAAAATAGTAGCCAATATCTACCTGTTGCTGTGAGCACTTGAAACATGTCTAAACTGAGGAACTAAATTTTTAACTTCATTTAATTTGAAGTAATTTAAATCTAAATTGCAACAGTTGCAATATGCCTAGTGGCTACTACACTAGATAGCACAGGCTACACTACCAACTATTATGAATCCAGAAGAAAAACATGAAAAAAAAAAGATTACTGCAAAACAACACATAACAAGAAAACAACAAATAAAGTTAGCGAGGCATAAATAGACACGCCCACACCCTGTTCCACCCCAAGGCTGGCTCACAAATTCACATCTATCTCACATTCCACCGCCAGCTACAATACCATCTTAATCTGGCTCTGCCATCAGATGATCAAGATTTAGCTAAGTGGTAAAAGGCAGGTAGGCCTCTGGAACATAAATAATATGTACACATCCACATTTCTACTTAGTGTAACAGGAATAGTAGTCCTACTATTGCTCCCAGTCCTGGCAGCATTTTGCAATAAGCCTTTTCATTAACAAGGCTCAGACATCACACTCATTTATCTGAGTCTTCAGCTGTTCCCTGATTATAAACTATTTATTGAAGCACCTAATCATGGATATTTGTGCAAAGAGGAACTAAGACAGGATTTCTGCTCTTTAGAAGGGCTGACAATCAAAACAGACAATACTCATACCATGTAGGCACATTACTGCCAATATAGAAGACTTTTTTAAAAGAGATTAAAATGGGTGAGAGAAAGTAAACAGACATTGGTCTTGGTTACTTACACTGAAGCAGCATCTTGGAATTTTAACATTTCTTTCCAAGTATCGCTATCAAAACCTTGGTAAATTCCATTGTTATTCACTACCAAGAGTATGATTGGCAAGTTGTACCTAAAGTGAGAGTAAAATATGAAGGACATCATTCTTCATTCTAAAGTAATTTCTTTTCTTTGGGCTGAAATTTTAACTTAAAATGAATAGTTTTCTATAAGCTTTTTGTGATATTAGAGGAAGACTAAAAGTCAAGCATTTATTATCCTAAGAAAGAATATCAAATCATTAACAGAAACATCATGGAAAGGCAGAAAGATTGCAAGATTAAGAGTTGTTAGTCCTGGCCAGGCGTAGTGGCTCACGCCTGTAATCCCAGCACTTTGGGAGGCTCAGGCAGGCAGATCACAAGGTCAGGAGTTCAAGATGAGCCTGGCCAATATGGTGAAACCCTGTGTCTACTAAAAATACAAAGATTAGCTGGGCATAGTAGCACAGGCCTGTAGTCCCAGCTACTCGGGAGGCTGAGGCAGAAGAATCGCTTGAACCCAGGAGGCGGAGGTTGCAGTGAACCGAGATCATACTACTGCACTCCAGCCTGGGTGACAGAGCGAGACTCCATCTCAGAAAGAAAAAAAAAAGGGTTGATAGTCCTTTAGCTATTAGCTATGAACCTCAGACAAATCACTGAGCTTTTCTGAATCTAGGTTTTCATAAGTCTAGATGGTATACGAAGAACACCTTCCCTATTCAATACTCTCTAAAGGACCACTTCTAGTTGGTTCCTAGGAACACTGTTTGAAAAGTACCTTTCTATTTACTGAGCTCGCCACAGACACCCAGCCCTTGCTAGATGCTGTAGGAGATACACAAGTGACTAGCACACACAATCTGCACTCAAACTACCACACCCATAATCAGAAACACATTACCTGGTGTAATCATTACAGAAAAGGCGTATTTAACAATGTGCTAAACAGTACAGCAAAGACAAAAAAGAAAAGGTTGATTAAATGTTACTGACTGAAAAGAATGTAGGTTTTATTTTCTAACATAATTTCCAAGGGCAAGTGGTAAAAACAAAACTAAACTGCATACTGTTAAATAACAGGACTGTGGTAATTATTTGCTCTCCATGCTCAAAAGGAATCATTATCCACTAAAAGGCTGACTTCCCCATAAGTCATCTTTTTTATGTATATCACTTTGTTGTCAATAAAGACACTCTAACAGACACATATAGTCAGACCTCATTATCTGAGTTCTGCATCTGTGGATTTAACCAACTGCAGGTCAAAAATATTTGGAAAAAAAAAATTGGGGTCTGTACTCAACATGCAGACTTTGTTCTTGTCATTATTCCCTAAGTGATACAGCACAACAATTATTTATATAGCATTTATATTGTATTCAGCATTTTAAAGTAATCTAGAGATCATTAAAAATATATGGGGGGATATGCATTGGTTATTTGCAAATACTGTACCATTTTATATCAGGGACTCACTTGAGCATCCTTGGATTTTGGTATTTGAGGAAGGTCCTGGAACCAATCCCCCATGGATATGGAGGGACAACTATACCTTCCCAAATCTTGAACGTTTTATCTACCAAAGCTTTGCCAGCCCAAAAACATGAGTCACAAAAGCCCTAATAAGAGCCCTGGCTAAGAATAGAAATCGTTTTACTACAGTTTAAATATAGCTGGAAAAATAAAACCCCCATCCTTCTATAGTTAGGATCTACAATTCACGAGTTTCTCCATGAATTCTCATAACTACACACATGATCCAAATGGCTTATGTTCACTGAGCATCATCTCAGAGTTTAGCTGGGGCCAAGCACGGTGGCTCACACCTGTAATTCTAGCACTTAGGGAGGCCAAGATGGGTGGATTGCTTGAGCTTACAAATGTGAGACCAGTGTGGCCAACATGGCAAAACCCTGTCTCTACAAAAAAAAATACAAAAAATTAGCTAAGCATGGTGGTGCATGCCTGTGATCCCAGCTACTCAGAAGCCTAAGGAAGCAGGATCACTTGAACTTCAGTGGTTGAGGCTGCAGTGAGCCGCAATTGCGCCATTCCACTCCAGCCTGGGTGACAAAGCGAGACCCCGTCTTGGAAAAAAAAAAATTGTTTGGATTATCTCATTTGTTCCTCATAATCATCTTTCTAAGGTAGGAACTATGACTAATCCTACTTTTTTTTTTTTTTCAAGAAATTTCTGCCTAAAGGATACTATTCCTACTTTAGAAGAGAGGAGACTAAGGCTTAGTTAAGTGACTTTTTTGTTTGTTTGTTTGAGACAGAGTCTTGCTCTGTCGCCCAGGTTGGAGTGCGGTGGTGCAATCTTGGCTCACTGCAACCTACATCTCCCAGGTTCAAGCGATTCTCCTGCCTCGGCCTCCCAAATAGCTGGGACTATAGGCATGTACCACCACCTCTGGCTCTTTTAAATATTTTTAGTAGAGATGGGGTTTCACCATGTTGGCCAGACTGGTCTCTAACTCTTGACCTCAGGTGATCTGCCCATCTCGGCCACCCAAAGTGTTAGGATTACAGGTGTGAGCTACCACGCCCAACCTTGGTGAAGTGACTTAGTCACATGGCTCTGACTTGATAGAACCAGTTTTTAAATCCAGGCCATTTGTCCCACCTTAAGATGGGGTCTCGCTCTGTTGCCCAGGCTGGAGTGCAGTGGTGTGATTTCAGCTCACCGCAACCTCCACCTCCCAGTTCAAGCAATTCTTCTGCCTCAGCCTCCTGAATAGCCGGGATTACAGGCATACTTCACCACATCTGGCTAATTTTTTTTTTTTTTTTTTTTTTTGTATATTTAGTAGAGATGGGGTTTCACCATGTTGGCCAGGCTGGTCTTGAACTCCTGACCTAAAGTGATCTGCCTGCCTTGGCCTCTCAAAGGGCTGGGATTACATGTGTGAGCCAAGGCACCTAGCAGAAGCCATGCCCTTAACCACCACACTTGCTATTTCCCACAGGAAACAAGCTTCTTTCAGTCCCCAACATATTTTTCTCAGTGACCTCAAAACCACTCCCCACAGTTTTATAGGTTTTTACCACACAATGGGGAGGCCAGAAAGATACTGTTCTGGAAGAGAAAGACCATGGGGTTACTGCCACTAGCATCCTCAGGACAGAGCACAGTGCTATTCACAGGGCACCTGGTGAACACTTGGTAAGTATTCGTCAGATGACTGGGTCTTCTGTGTCATTTTTCATATTCTAGAGAATCAAATGCTCTGATTCAGGATGATGTTTTACCTGCAGATGGTTTCCACCTCCATGCCAGAAAACCCAAATGCACTGTCTCCTTCCACACAGATGATCCGTTGCCCAGGGCTTCTATCTTTAGCCACCATGGCAGCTGCAATAGCAAATCCTAAACCAACTCCCATTGTTCCGAAAGTACCAGCATCAAGCCTGTTGGAGAACAAAGCTAAAATGAAACCCTCTGGGGCATGTCATAGAGGATGGGGTTGGCACAAACCTTCTAGTCCTATTTACATGGTTGATGGAAAAATAAAGAACCATAAAAACATTCTCTTTGTTCAATATAAAATCCTTAGACTGTTAGGAACTAATTTATCAAGGATAGAAAAAAGCCACTCATGTTTGCTTGGAAGACTATAAACATATTCCTGTAACACTAAGTAAATAATTATCACAGGATACCAAGAACACATCAAGCATAAAAACTCTACAAAACCTCACCTAACAATACTTTTATGAAATATGCCCTTACATACTGAACATGTATTAATTCTCAAATGTCTTCTTAATCTGCACTATTGTAGTTTCATATTAAACACATTATAATGAATTACAACTTCTTTCTTCTTTAGAAGTCTTACCTGTGGCGAGGAAGGTAGTTCTGAAGCACAGTCCGTCCAATGTCCATAGTGTTTGCTCCTTCGCTTACCACAAAACAGTCTCTAGGCAGTTGTTCTTGAACATGGTAGAATACTGTGTAATAATTCATAGGCAGGGATTTTTTGGAAGCTAGTTCCTGAAAAGTAGATGGGAATGTAACCAAATTAAATTGGGATACAATGAAAATAACCAATGTTAATAAGCTATTATCAAACTTACTTGGAAATACGCAACAACTACAAAAGCTACAAGGTTCCCAAATGGCTATAAAATGGCCACTCTGAGAAGCTGGCTGACCTGTGAACAGCCCTGGGGGACATGTGTCCCACAGTCCCAGTTTGGAACACAATTAAATAAGCTTGGGAATATCCCTCCTCTTGGAGATCCGCAATGCACAGGAGCGTAATAAAAACTCTGAGAAGTCCTATAGTGAAGAGAGCTGGGAAGCACTGGGTTAAATAAAACTAAACATTCTTATTTGAGCACTCTTAGGAAAATTGTGCCTTAGAAAAAGTGAAATTTATTTCAGAATATTTTCATCTGAAATATGACCCTAAACTTAAAATGTCACGATTTTAGAATACAATCTGAAAATCTAGTTTTTCCCCCAACACACTTGAGAGTAAAGGAGATACATTACCCCACTATTCTAAAGAGTCCCTGAATGGAGAGAAAACAGTAAGGTAAATGCCTTTGTTTAGCCACATGCCTTTTAGGGCTGAGAGAAAGCCACAGAGAGTTTTAGCAGCAACAGTCCCATCTGGTCCCAGCACTGCCTCTTCACCTATACTACTTTGTTCTGCTGGAGGTTATACCCACGATAAATGAGGGACCCTCCTATACTCCAGCACCAAGGAAGAGAGGCAAGTCCCTTCTATCTTAAACCAGTATCATTCCTATGTGAAAGAAAAGATTAGTCATGATACAACTCAGAAAATAAAATTGAGACTGGTGGCTGGGCGCAGTGGCTCACGCCTGTAATCCCAGCATTTTGGGAGGCTGAGGCGGGTGGATCACGATGTTAGGAGTTCAAGACCATCCTGGCCAACATGGTGAAACCCTGTCTCTACTAAAAAAAAATACAAAAATTGCCTGGGTGTGGTGGCTCACACCTATAATCCCAGCACTTTGGGAGGCTGAGGTGGGCAGATCACCTGAGGTCGAGAGTTTGAGACCAGCCTGACCAACATGGAGAAGCTCCGTCTCTACTAAACATACAAAATTAGCCAGGCATGGTGGCGCATGCCTGTAATCCAGTTACTTGGGAGGCTGAGGCAGGAGAATCACATGAACCCAGGAGGCAGAGGTTGCGGTGAACCAAGATCGTGCCACTGTACTCCAGGCTGGGCAACAAAAGCAAGACTCCATCTCAAAAAAGAAAAATAAAAAAATTAGCCGGACATGGTGCCAGGTACCTGTAATCTCAGCTACTGGGTGAAGCAGGAGAATCGCTTGAAACTGGAAGGCAGAGGTTGCAGTGAGCTGAGATCACGCCACTGCACTCCAGCCTGGGCAACAAGAGTGAAACTCCATCTCAGAAAAAAAAAAAAAAAGAGACTGGCTCCGGATAGCAACAGTCGTTGATTAAAATTCCAATGTAGGCCAGGCACGGTGGCTCATGCCTATAATCCCAGCACTTTGGGAGGCTTGGTGGAGGGAACATGAGGTCAAGAGATGGAGACCATCCTGGCCAACGTGGTGAAACTCCGTCTATACTAAAAATACAAAAACTAGCTGGGCATAGTAGTATGTGTCTGTAGTCCCAGCTACTTGGGAGGCTGCGGCAAGAGAATCACTTGAACCCGGGAGGCGGAGGTTGCAGTGAGCTGAGATCAGGCCATTGCACTCCAGCCTGGCGACAGAGCAAGACTCCATCTCAAAAAAAAAAAAAAAAAAAAAAAAAAAAAAAATCCAGTGTAAGATAGATTAATGCATAATCAATTCTGCTATAATGCTTGATGCAAAAACATGAATTTATTCTAAGACAATTGATATGTTAGGGAACCAAGTGAGCATAACTCAAATTTTATATTTGCTTATACATGATTCTACCAGAAAACTGCACCCAGTTGACCAAAGATACATAGGAATACACAAAACAATTTTTAAAAATCACCTTTCTCACATAGGGAAAGCACAATACACACACACATGCACACACACACATGCACACGGGTGCATGTACATACACACACACACACTTTACTGTAAATTGCCATATCCTACAGCACTAATTCATTTTAGTGCTAGTAGTAGATAGTTTGATGGTTTCTAGCATCACTACAATTTCCAAAACCTTAGCTACCAGGCAAAGCCAAGAGTGCAAATGAGAGTGCTGCAAAAAAATTTCCAGCAGTGATACAAAAGTTAAATAAAAAAGAAGGCTATACATTGGATCAAAATTTCAATTTTTATGAAACAGCTATTATAATAGCACGCCCTGAAGGACTTATATCTTAAAAGCAGAAAAACATCTCAAACAACCCAAAATTTAAGGACTCCCAAAAAAAAAATCACTTAATAGTTAATTTTTCCTTTAGAGACAGGGTCTCACTCTGCCACCCAGGCTTGAGTGCAGTGGCATGATCTACTGCATTGCCACCTCAACTCCTAGACTCAAGCAATCCTCCAATCTCAGCCTCCTGAGGAGACAGGACAACAGGTGTGTGCCACCACATCTGGCTACTTTTTTTTTTTTTTTTTTTTTTAGAGACAAGGTCTTGCTATGCCCAGGTTGTTCTCAAACTCCAGGCCTCAACTGATCTTACTGCCTTGGCCTCCTAAAGCACTCAGATTACAGGTGTTTAAATATGATGTTCTATGCCAAGATCAAACCGAAAACACACCCATCCACTTCCACTATTATAACTTTCCATCCGACGTCCGATCACCTTCCTTCCACCAGCTCACAGTAACTCACAAGCTACAACCTTTCAGAAACTTCAGGTCTTTTTCAAGATAAAATGCTATATTCATTGGCATATATTTCTTTTTTTTTTTTTGAGACGGAGTCTCGCTCTGTCGCCCAGGCTGGAGTGCAGTGGCCGGATCTCAGCTCACTGCAAGCTCCGCCTCCCGGGTTCACGCCATTCTCCTGCCTCAGCCTCCCGAGTAGCTGGGACTACAGGCGCCCACCACCTCACCCGGCTAGTTTTTTGTATTTTTTTAGTAGAGACGGGGTTTCACCGTGTTAACCAGGATGGTCTCGATCTCCTGACCTCGTGATCCGCCCGTCTCGGCCTCCCAAAGTGCTGGGATTACAGGCTTGAGCCACCGCGCCCGGCCTGGCATATATTTCTTAACCATTTAACATGTTTAAAACATTAGGCGCTTATTTTTATGTTACACAAAGTTTTTGAGAGTTGTGCCACTAAACCCCTTTTTCCATGAGCCCTGGGGTTTTCATTGCACAATTTTGCACAGCAAGGTGATTTTTAGGAATGCACATGTCACATTACGGCAGAGTAACTGAATCATGAGCCTGACCTGTTCTTGAGCTTCAGTAGGTCCTATTTTACCTTGGATGCAGCTTCATTGCTCTTCATTTTTTCTCTCAGAGTTTTCCACCACTTGCTCTCTGGAGGATACTGCCATGGTGTTTTATCAAGTTCCTCTAAAAGCTAAACAAACAAACAACAACAAAAAAAAACACATAAACTTTTTCTTTGCTTTTTTTTTCTTTGCTATTTTTTTTGAAATGAAGTCGCGTTCTGTCACCCAGGCTGGAGTGCAGTGGTGCAGTCTCAGCTCACTGCAACCTCTGCCTCCCAGGTTCAAGCGATTCTTCTGCCTCAACCTCCCAAGTAGCTGGGACTACAGGTGCCTGCCACCACGCTCGACTAATTTTTGTATTTTAAGTAGAGACGGACTTTCACCATGTTGGCCAGGCTGGTCTCAAACTCCTGACTTCAGGTGATCTACCTGTCTTGGCCTTCCAAAGTGCTGGGATTACAGGGATGAGCCACCGTGCCCAGTCCGCTTTAAAAAAAATAAATTTAAATCATATTAACATGGAAATATCTTCTTAAAGAAGACAATATGGCCATTCTACTCTCCATATTACTCAGACTCTTTTTTTCCTCTACTTAGTAAACACCTGATAGAAGATCAATGGATAACATGGAAGGCTTCTGTTTGGGTCAGTGTGGGTTTCTGCTAGATGCTGGGATGCTCTTAGGACAGACTGGAGTGCTGTTACCTCCTCCACACCTCAAGCAGGGGCTCTGAGACCCTCCTCGGTCTTTGACACTAGAAGGAAAATCACTCCTTCCACAGAACTCTTATAGGAAAACCAAAAAATAACCACAGACTCCTATGATACAGACCAAATGCTCCAGAGTGATTTAATATGTGATTCAGGATTACATCCTATATTGTGTAATCATGACAACAATACCAAATTGTATCATCCAAAATCAAGTGATAAATGTGACTATATTTTATCTCCTGTCACAGTGAAATGTACAAACTATGTACAAATAATAAGAACCTGAAAAGTCACTGATTAAAGAGTAAAAAGCTCTTTTTTACCTAAAGAAATACTGTTAGATTTTTCCAGGGCTAAGCCATTTCTTGGCAGTAAGTTCAGTTCCTTTGGAAGGTATACTTTTTCAGCTAGCTGGATCCTATTTAGTAAATTACTGTTCGCCTACTGAAAGATGTTACATTTTCGATCACCTTCCAAAATGCTTAACTTACATAAAATGAGCTATGTACCAGAAGTTGGATTTACCAAGTTCCAAAGTTGTATTTAAGAATAGTTTTCAATCACACATTTTGTTTAAAACAGATATGAATAGTAGACCTGTTACCAAGTGAATCAAGATTAAATCAAGATTAAATCATTTTTAATCAAGATTAAAACAAGATTAAAGATTAAACATTTTCAAGATTAAACATTTTCAAGAATTGACTAAATCAGATTAAATCAAGATTAAAACATTTTCAAGAATTGACTATTACCTAAAGAGCATTCCAAACAAACTAAAACAAAAGTTCTCACCTGCTTAGTGACAGCATTTATGTCTCCTAGTAAAGTAACAGCGGGCTTTACATTATTACCCAATTCTTCTGCACAGATATCAACCTAAAAAAGAGACAAGGCTAAAGAACAATCCATGTTTATTCTGAAAAATATGTCTGAAGTCAATTAAGACTGAATAAATGAACTGTGTATACAGAACACATGATAAAGAAGATTTGATATTCAGAAGTTCCTTAATAAAAAAAGCAAAAGTCCATAGAACTATATTAGTGTCATAGCTAGTATAGAGCCTCATTTAAAAATCTATTCTACGGAATTTTGGTATTGCTTCATTATACCCATACGGAATACATTTGACCTGATCAATTATAGTTTTGCATCTAATCAGTAAGTTTTATTGAATTACATTTGGAATTCCTATCTAGAGTGTGGGTTCTCAAATTTGAGCATATAGCAGAGTCACCTGGTGTATCCTGGGCTTGATAAACCATAGACTGTAGGAGTCTACCTCAGAGTTTTTTATTTTAATAAGTCTGGGGTAGGGTCCAGAAATGTGCATTTCTAACAGGTTTCACAGGTGGTGCTGATGCAGCTGGCCCAGGGAATCACATTTAGAGAATCACTCCAAGAACATGGTGTAATTACTTCTCCATTTACTCAGAAGTTCCATTTCTGGATGGCCATGAATAAATGAAAATGGCTTCTGCAAAGAGGAATAATTTAGCCACCCCAAAGGGGATGTATCTCATTCTATAATCAAGTGGGGCAATCAAGAGGTATCAGCATCTTCCAGTTAACTCAGTCTTGCTTGTCTGCGGTTTTAGTTCTCAATGCGCTCAGCTGGGAAAGGAGCAATTAGAAGTTGACTCCTTAAGTAGCAAAAGGTAGACTGGGAAAAGGGCAACTGTAGCTGGCTTATCAAATATTAAAACCACCTAAGCACAGTGGCTCAAGTCTGTAATCCAGCATTTTGGGAGACTGAGGTAGGAGAATTGCTTGAGGTCAGGAGTTTGAGACCAGCCTGGGCAACATGGTGAGACCGTGTCTTTACAAAAAAAATTAAAATTAGCCAGGCATTGTTGTACGCGTCTATAGTCCCAGCATGTCAGGAAGCTGAGGTGGGAAGATCACTTGAGCTCGAGAGATTGAGGTTGAAGTGAGCCATTATCATGCCACTACACTCCTGCCTGGGTGACAGAGCAAGATGCTGTCTCAAAAACACTAACCAAGCAAAAACATCAAGCAAAATGGGGCCAATCCGTGTAGAGCAAAAAGGTTTGTGTGCCACTATGCAGGCAGTATTTTCCACATCAGTAAAGAAACTGGCTTATAAGGTGGGTCATAATGATACAAGAATCATCAAAGACAGGTCAGAATACATTCCGGATACTGTTTAATGACATATAAAACAGTGTCATTTAGAAATTCCCATTGGAAAGGTAAAAGTTTTGGCATCTGAAAGAAAACCTCACTCCCTAACAAGGCCGAATGTTTTGTTCTAGTCTACCATCCTACAGTCTCTTTTCTCTACCTTTAAATATACTTGAATTGTGCAGAAAAGACAATTTCTGCTTTTTAAACTATTTGAAACTTAATTTTGAAAGGTTTTCTGGCTAGAAGTAAAGCAGCACATTATGCTTCATAGGTTAGAAAAGGAAGCTTATTTTGGTACCTGTAATTATGTTAGACAATTTATAAAATTCTACTTGTGTAAAAAGAGAACAGCTTTTTTAATAGAAATCAAGAAGAAAACAGAGCTGATTATGGCTGATAGGGAGAATAATGAACAGACATTTCTGATTTTAAGTTCCTCCTAAGTACCTGGATAAACTTCACATCTGGCTGATATCTTGGAGGCAGTCCAAAATGTAAAATCCAATTTAGTCTGGCACCAAATAACACAATTACATCAGCAAATTGCAAAGCCCTATTAAAAAAATTGATATAAAAGTATAACTATATTTCTTATTTGAATTATTCTAAAATTTATCTCTAAAGTATTTGAAAAGTCTAAATCATTTGGAACTTACATCAGACTTCAGAATCAGCTTCTAGGGTATATTTGATCTTTCAAGCTAAAATAATTTATAAAACCATTCTATATAAATAGTTATCTAAAATATAAATTAAGTTAAAAAAATTACCATAAGCTGTATCTATACTCTTTTATTACTTTTTTATAATTAGAAAATTAGTACAAGTCCACTGTAGACAATCTAGAAAAAAACAGAAAAAGTATAAGGCTAAAAACAAAATCACCCCATAATACTTTCAACTTATAAACTATTATGAATATCCTGGCATATTTTCATCCACTCTTTTTTTGTATGCAAATATATTTTTACATAGTTGACCTTACATACTATAATACTGTCTCATATATTTTTTTTGTTTTGTTTTGAGACACAGTCTCTCTTTTTTGCCTGGGCTGAAATGCAGTGGTGCAATCATGGCTCACTGCATCCTCTACCTCTCAGGCTTAACAATCCTCCTATCTTAGCCTCCTGAGCAGTTGGGACTACAGGCACGTGCCACTGCACCTGGCTAATTTTTAATTTTTTGTAGAGATGGGGTTTTGCCATCTTGCCCAGGCTGGTCTCGAACTCCTGGGCTCAAGCAATTCACCCGCCTTGGCCTCCCAAATCGTTTGGATTACAGGCATGAACCACTGTGCCTGGCTGTTTCATATACTTTTGCTTACATAAATGTTTTCCTGGCCCAGTGCGGTGGCTCACGCCTGCAATCCCAACACTTTGGGAGGCCGAGATAGGCGGATCACGAGGTCAACAGATGGAGACTACCCTGGCCAACATGGTGAAACCCAGTCTCTACTAAAAATACAAAACTTAGCCGTGCGTGGTGGCATGCACCTGTAGTCCCAGCTACTCGGGAGGCTGAGGCAGAAGAATCGCTTGAACCCAGGAGGCAGAGGTTGCAGTGAGCCGAGATCACGCGGCTGAGGCAGAAGAATCGCTTGAATCCCAGAGGCAGGAGGTTGCCATGTGACCGAGATCACCCACGTGCACTCCGCAGTCTGCGGCTAGGCGCACTCCAGCCTAGCGACAGAGCGAGACTATGTCTCAAAAAAAAAAAAAAAAAAAAGTTTTCCTTTGTCATTAAGTTCTTAAACACAACTTTTAAAGGCTATATATTTTGCTGAACACATATACCAAAATTTATTTAATGTTTTCTCAATTTCTGGATATTTTGTTATTAATAGTGCTAGGTTGCACATCTTCATACTTAAGTCTTAATGCACTCTTCACATTAGTCCCTAGAAAGAGGTATTTTTAAGACTATTGATTCATATTCCAGAATTGCTTTCTAAAATATTGTATCAACTAGATTTCTAAGTTTTATTTTATATATTTTAATACTTTTGTCAATGTAACTTCTAATCTTTTAATGATATTTACTTTTGTAACACAACCACCCTTGCTTTCTTTTTCTTTACTTCACTTATCTTTGCCCAGTCTTGTTTTAAAGCTGTATCATTATGTTTCAGATGTGGCTCTTATAACACATATAGTTGCTGTTATTACTAATCTAATCTGAATGTCTGCCTTTTTCCAGGAGAGTTTATCATCATCATCGCTGTGGGTTTTGTTTTGCTTTTCACTTCTCATTTTTCTGCGTCTTTTATCTAGTTCCCGTTTTCGTGTCTTTTGCCATACAGGATCTGTATTTACCGCTTTTGTCTTCTTCGGTGATAAATGCAATTTTCGCAGATATTATATACTCAAAAATTAAGTACATACTCAAAAATCATCTTCAATATTGTACTAGTCCTATGAGACCCAATTTAACAAACAGATAACTGCAATCAACAGGACAGACTTGCTTACTGATACACTAAAACTCTTGAAATCATTGATTCAATTATTTATAGCCCCTTGCAACCTTTTTTACACTGGCAATGTCATTAATATTATCCTCTTAAAATCTGGCTAGATTGAAGATAAACTTCATTTTAAAAAAATTAACAGTGTAAGAATTAACTTGGTTACTATATATAGTAATATAAATAAAAAGATGATATATTAAAGTAGCATTAAGTGAGGAACAATTAAAGATCTAGCAGCAAATATTACATTTAAAAAGCCCTCAGAAGCCAAGTGTTCACACCTGTATTCCCAAAACTTTGGGAGGCCAAGGTGGAAGGATCACTTGAACCTAGGGGTCTGAGTCCAGGCTGGGCAACACAGTGAGGCCCTGTCTCTACAAAATAAAAATTAAAAACCTTCAGAATTAATTTTAACCCATGAATGAAAATATGAAGAACACCAAATACGTGACAGTAATAAACTTGGAAAGGGAAGGAAAAAATGGGATCAAAAAAGATATTTAGGGGACTGCAAATGAATCCATAATTTTTTGCTTCCTAAAAAGAAAAAAAAAAAATACCCTAGGCTGGGCATGGTGGCTAATGCCTGTAATCCTAGCACTTTGGGAGGCCTAGATGGGTCCATTCCTTGAGCCCAGGAGATCAAGACCAGCATGGGCAACATGGTGAAACCTCGTTTCTACAAAAAATACAAAAATTAGCCAGGTTGTAATGGCACACGCCTGTAGTTCCAGCTATTAATACTTGGGAGACTGAGGTGGGAGGATTGCTTTAGCCCAGTAGGCAGAGGTTGCAATCAGGTGTAATTGTGCCACTGCACTCCAGTCTGGGCAACAGAGCAAGACCCTATCTCCAAAAAACCCAAAAACCCTAAAGCAATATAAAATAATGTTAATAACTGATGCAATCCTACTTATTATATATTATTCCCAAATGAAACCTTTTTTACTTAGAGATTCATCTGTCTGTATTTTTTATGTTGACACTGAGTAGTGGTTATGTAAGTGTTCGTTACATTATTCTCTCTTCCTGTGTGTATAGTTAGAATAGTTCATGATAAAGACATTTCAAGAAATTAAAAAGAAAAAAGTTATAGTACATTAAAAGCATGTCTTAAAATCTAAAAGAGGAAGCTTCCAATGCCAGCCAAGATAGGATAAGTTTGAAGAAGCAATCCACACAGAGGGTAAGTTTCCAAGGTATTTCTCCCCCGTGTTTTGTCTCCTGGCTTTCACTCAAACACAGCCCTAGTTGCAGAACTGCAAGCAGCGAAAACTCGCAGAGAAACTGTTTTTTTGCCAAAGGATCAGGAAAAGGGCCACTGCAAGCTGGACAGTCTGGGGGAAAATGGTCAGTTTTTTTTTCTTATTTTCTTTATTTCCCAGCTCTGCTCTGAGGGCAGCCCTACTGCAGAGCTGCATTGTGGTGGCTCCCAAGCAGCTAAAATTCCAGGAGAAACATCATCTCTCAGGCAAGAGGGATTGGGAAAAAAGGGTCCCTGTGGTCTGAAGAGCATGGGGACAATCTCCATTATTTTTTTCTTCTGCAGCTTGTTCAGAGGGCAGCTTTAGTTATGTGATACTATAAGGCAGCAGCAAGAGCCAGGAAAAGGGGCACCTGAGAATGGGAGAGTGGGGGTGGGGAGCCTACAGAGGAGAGAAAATAAATCTCTAATTTGGGTATGAACCGGTACACGTCTGGGGCTCACCCCTGAGCTGAGCATGTGCAGACAGACTGAAAACAGCACAGCAAAGTCTCTGAAACTTAAGTGACCCTGGAACTACTTACTTATGGTAAATTCACACTTCAATTTGTAGTCAAGCTAATCTAATCATGTTGATTGCTAAGAGAAACCAACAAAAATCAACATTGTACAGAGGATTTTAATATGACCCAGAATCTCAAAATATATATTCAAAAATCCAGGATACAATCCAAAATTACTCAGTACAAAAGTGCCAGAAAATGTGATCAACTCTCAAAAGAAAAGATAATGAATAGATGCCAATCTGAGATGACTCACATGTTGGAATTAATAAACAAAGAAACTATTGTAACTTACTCCATCATAAAGTATAGAAAATATTCTTCAAAGAAATGTAAAATAGAAGATCTGAGCAGAGAAACAAAATATAAAATGAAAGAATTAAAAAGAAATGAATAGATACTCAGGGACATGTCAGACAATATCAAAATGGATGAAGGTTGACATAGAAAAAAAGATTTGCGGAAAGAATGATGAAAACTTTCCAAATTTAGAGAAAGACAAATTTAGAGAAAGACATAAATTTTCAGTTTCAAGACTTGAGAATCCCAAACAGGCTAAATTAAAATAAACCATGTCCAGACACATCATAATTAAACTGCTGGAAACAAAAGATAAAAGAAAATCTCAGGAGCAGCCACGGAAAAACAACATATTACATACAGAGCAACAATAATTTGTCTGCAGATTTCTCATATGAAACCATGAAAGCCAAAAGATAGTCCAAAAATAAACAGGTATGCTTAAAATTCCACGATTCTTTCAGAACTCCATCCTAGATGAAGATCACAAAATAATTTAAATTAGCCTAAAATCTACCAAGCCATTGTATTTAAAATCTGGAACGCCACACACCTGGATCTGGCTGCACCTACACAGTATGGATGGTTGTCAGGGACAACACCCTTCCCCATAGGGGTGGGCAAAAATGGCAGTTTATATTGCTCCACCAATTTCTGGATACTGTCTTCTGCATGAGCATAAGCAGCACCTACAAGAAATGCAAATGCATTGGACAATTCAGTTAAGCTCTAGGCACTGTGACCCTTAAAAAAGTTCATGTGAAATTGCTTTTTATTTACTTATTTTTTGAGACAGGGACTTAACTCTATCACCTAGGCTGGAGTGCAGTGGCATAATTTTGGCTCACTGTAACATCTGCTCCCCTGGCTCAAGTAATCTTCCCTCCTCAGCTTCCCGAGTTGCTGGGACTACAGGCACACACCACCACCACACTCAGCTACTTTTAAAATTTTCTGAAGAGACGAGGTCTCCCTATATTGCCCAGGCTGGTCTGCTGGTCTTGAACTCATGGGCTCAAGCAATCCTCCTTCCTTGACCTCCTAAGAAATTGCTTGTAGATCTTCTCAAATACTCTCCTTCTGCCTATACCTGGGCTTGAACTCAAAACAAATTGTGACTACAGTTTTTATCGCTAGTATTTTTAAATGCTTACCAAAGTAAGAGTTCTAATTTGCCACCAATAACACTCTCAATTATTCTGAAGGATGTCTATCCCAAAACAAAAGTCACATCTCACAGCTCTTGCTACTGTCACTTACCCATTCTATGCTACGGTCCTACTGAACTACACTCTACAATTCCCTGAACACACCAGCTTCATTGGGAGGCCCAGGTGGCCTGGGAAGAATATTGCCCCAAAAGAGAAAAGCTCTCTCTACCCTCACATATTGGTCCTCATCTCCAGCAAACCTCCTCTACACAAGGTCTCCTAGTCCAGGCATGGAAATTCTAAGGTGCATTAAGTTTCTAAAGATATGCAGATCTTTCTACAGGCTCTATAATTCTGTGATTGTAACAGGGCTAACCCTAGTGGGACACATTATCTTTTCTTTTTTTTTTTTTTTTTTGAGGCAAAGTCTCACTCGTCATCCAGGCTGGAGTGCAATGGCGCAATCTCAGCTCACTGCAACCTCCGCCTCCCAGGTTCAAGCGATTCTCCTTCCTCAGCTTCCCAAATAGCTGGAATTACAGGCACCTGCCACCATGCCTGGCTAATTTTTGTATTTTTAGTAGAGACGGGGTTTCACCATGTTGGCCAGGCTGGTCTTGAACTCCTGACCTCAGGGGATCCACCCACCTCAGCCTCCCAGAGTGCTGGGACAACAGGCATGAGCCACCCCGCTCAGCCCACAATATCATTTGTTTTCACAGTTGTGTGCCTGGGAATAACCCTACACCCTATTCCCTTGATGGCACGAAAAATACCTTATTGTTCAAATATTCCATTTCTAATGTCATCAAGACCACTATATTTTTTTACTATTTTATACTTTTTCAAGGCTAGTATATTATTCCATATTCTGTATTTATAATTCTAGTAAATAGTATCACGCACTTGCAGATTCAATATAATGCTCCATTCTACAAAACTACCTTGAAATCCCTTCTCATACATGTATGATGAAAAATAATTCTTTTTTTTAATCCAGAAAGTATTCTCCTTCCTGTCTCAATGTCTTTGTACACTCCGTTCTCTCTTCCTGCTTTGCCCTTGGTCTCTGTCCACTTGGTAAACCACTGTCTGCTTTTTTGAGATACAGCTGTTTTGTCACCTCTTCTGGATAGTCCTTCCATATTACCTACACAAGCAAATTGTTTCTGCTTTCCTTGAAAACCCACCTCAGCCTCTCTGTACACATCGCACAAGAGTATACCGCACTTACTTGTTACCAGGTCTATCTCCCCTCCCCAATAGGTAGGAACCACTATTTCTCTGTATCCCTCACGAATGTTTTGTGTAATCCCTGCCTTATCATAAGCACTCATGAAATGTTTGTTAAAAGAAGAATGAAAACTAGCATCCACTGAGTGCTTTCCACATACTTTGCTATTTAATTATATCCCACTGAGGCAGTTAATATCCCTATTTTACAAGTGAGGTAATCTGAGACTCAAACCAGTTGTTTCCCAAAGTCACCGAGCTAATACATCATATAACACGTTCAACTCAGTTGTGACCTCAATTTTTTTGTCGTACACTATCAAACTATTTTTAGTTTCTATGTATTTAGTTCCTAAGCAGTTGATAATTGATTAGCATGGTCATAGGTGATCCCAGCAGCCTCAGTCCCAGAACACGAAGTGGACACTATAATCAATTGCTGACAGGAGTATAAGTTGGTTGGTACACCACCTCCGGAGAAAACAATATGACAACATGTACAAAACTCTTAAAAATATTAATACCCTCTAACTTTTCTTTCTAGGAATCTTAAATCCTAAATACAGAAAAAGCTTTCGGCACAAACATGTTTGCCACAGCTACTCTAAACAAACAAATAGTAATTGGCAAAGATTTAAATATTTGCCAGGAAAGTGTTAATGTACACGTGAAGAGACATTAAAAATTATATTTAGGAAATACTTCTAAGATGAAAAATATTATAATCTTAAATGAATAAGGTAGAATATAAAACTGTCTACATAGTTTCAGCACAGTACGTAATATATGTGTAAAAAGGAATAGAAATGTACTAAATGTTAAAAATAGCTACCTTAGGCCGGGCGCAGTGGCTCAAGCCTGTAATCTCAGCACTTTAGGAGGCTGAG
>NW_016803028.1:1174125-1182946 GCF_001698545.2 Rhinopithecus bieti | reverse complement strand
AAATAGCTACCTTAGATGAAGGAACTTCTACTTTTCTTGGTTTTCCAAAATGTTTTATAACAGAATAAACACATTTCACTAATAAGACCAAAGAAATTAAATAGGTAGTATTTCCTCAAAAGGGTGAAATATCTGGGCATTAAAGTCTATAATTTCAAAACAAATAATGCTAAATGGATGATGAGAATTCTTATTCCAATTTCAAACATTAGAACAGACATTAATAAACAACGAAAGTTCATAAAAAGAATTGGCACTTTCAAAAGCCTAGCAAGATTTAGAGTTCTATTCATGTTACCTTTCCCGATGATAAGAAGGGGCTGTTTGGCACTCCTAATAACAGAAGCTGCCGTGCACACAGCAGAGGTTTCTGCCATGCTAATAGGAGGTGACATGCAGCACTCCACGTACCTGGAAAAAAAGAGCCCTATTAATTAAAAGAGGCCAGCTCTGATCTTTTTATTGTGAAAATTTCAAATATATAGAAAGGTAGAAAAAATAGTACAATAAGTCCCCACATACCCCATATAGATTTAACAACTTAATATCATTTTACCACATTTGTTTCATATATACACACATAAACGTGCATTTATTTTTCCTGAACTATTTTAAAGTAAATAATAGGCATCAAGACACTTCAGCCTTAAAAATTTCTCCATGCAGCTGTGAATAACAAGGACCTTCTCCTATATTCAACTATCACATCATTATCACATCTGGTAAATTAAGAGTTATTCCTTGATATCATCTAATAGCCAGTGAAATGGTCAATTCATTGACAGAAAATCTGAGTTAATGGCTTTGTACTGCAGTAGCAGTAGCAGCTGTCTTAACAGTAAAACATAATAAAATCTAATATTTGCTATGTGCCATTTATTCTCATTTAACTGTCAAAACAATGAGGTTGAGTATTAACATCATCTCTACTTCACCACTGAGGAAAAAAAAGGACTCAGAGAAAGTAACTTGTCCAAGATCTCCAGATGGCACATGGCAGAGACTGGATTGAACCAGTCATTCTGTCTCCAAAGTCCATGCTTTTAAACACCTTACCACATTTCTTTTTTTTTTTTTTTTTTGGAGACAGAGTCTTACTCTGTCACCCAGGCTGGAGTACAGTGGTACGAACTTGGCTCACTGCAACTTCCATCTCCCGAGTTCAAGTGATTCTCCTGCCTCAGCCTCCCGAGTAGCTGGGACTAAAGGCACATGCCACCAAGCCTGGCTAATTTTTGTATTTTTCGTAGAGATGGGGTTTCACCATGTTGGCCAGGCTGGTCTCAAACTCCTACCTCAGGTGATCCACCCACCTCGGCCTCCCAAAGTGCTGGGATTACAGGTGTGAGCCACCACACCTGGACTCACTACATTTCCACTCACTGGGTGTTAATATTTTAGTATCACAATATGCATTAGTAAAAGAAATATTCAAACTGTCACAGTCAAGTATTTCTGGACAGCAAGTCCTGTGACATTTCATTTATTCTAATTAATATAAAGTATACTGTATAAAATTTAGACATATTGTCAAAATATTTAGACATATAATAAAAAAGGACATTCTGTATAAAATTTAAAAGAAGGCTTACAAAGTTAACTTACCTGAGCTTGCCCTCCTCCCCTTAGTATTATTTTGATTATCATGTTCAGGTATTAGGCAGAATAAACAGATGTCTTTTTTATCCAACTCTCCCAAATAAAAATCACTCCTGGCCAGGCACGGTGGCTCATGCCTGTAATCCCAGCACTTGGTGAGGCCAAGGTTGGCGGATCACGAGGTCAGGAGTTCAAGACCAGCCTGGCCAACATGGTGAAACCCTGTTTCTACTAAAAATACAAAAATTAGCCGAGCATGGTGGTGGGCGCCTGTAATCACTACTTGGGAGGCTGAGGCAGAAGAATCGCTTGAACCCGGGAGGCAGAGGTTGTAGTGAGCTGAGATTGTGCCACTGCACTCCAGTCTGGGCAACAGGGAGAGACTCGGTCTCAAAAAAAAAAAAACAAAAAAAAATCACTCTTTGGTACACAGAGTATACAGTAAGACCCATTGTCTCTCCGTAGTCACTAGAGATCCATTTAGTCCACAACAGCAGAAATGCACTAAACGGTACCCATAATGCTTTAACCCCAAGTACCTATCCTTATCAGGGGATGACTTAGATACCAGTGAAAAATGATTTTTGTACTTCTTTTCACTTATTGTTTATTCAAGAAATATGAGAGCATGAGAAATCATAGAAACCTCTGTATTGGAATATTTGTTAACCACAGAGAGAAACAGCTAGATGTTTTTTATCCTGAGTCCTAATAATTTTTAATAATCACTGAACCTCTTGGCTTACATTATAAAGATTCTCAAGGACCCATACTACATTAACAAGGGATGTATATTTATGGTTAATGGAGGAATAATTTCAATGAGGAGTTCAGGAAGTTCTAAGTATTTGGTTTAGTAATTAAATCCAGAAATAACTACTAATATCATTTTAATTAAGAGAATTAAGCCCTTTGTCTAGGACTCAGTTTAATTACTAAATCATCAGTTAAGACAAATGAAAATTAACTTATAAACTGCTGGGTAAATTCTTCTAGAAAGGTAGGCATTATGACAATACATGTACATTGAAGAAAGAATTCCAGCATAACTATTACTCACTTTATAGAATTCACATTCACCTGAAGGTTCACAAAATCTGCTGGTATGTCAACATAGCAAGCACCTGGACGACCATAGATACTGCTTCTCACTGCCTACATTCATTACAAGTAGAAGAAAAGATTTGTAAAATCTCAGTCTTATCATATTCTACTCAAAGATAATTTAAAACTGTAATTATGAACACTATTTTCATCTTTCTGATGATCAAAATTGAAATGTCCTCTATTGACTACATTTTTAAAGATTTTTTGCTTAATAGGGAGACAGATAAGAAAGTATTCATTTAGGGCTTTTAAATTCATGTTCTATTACACTTTAGTTTTGGAAATTATTCACCAGGCTCTGCCTGCCAAGTTTTTGCACTGTAATATGTACTTTCACCTGCTTCCTAATCTTAATAATCTGGCAGTGTTTTCAGAAACTGTGATGTTGTTACATGTATCAAATGGTTTCTGTAACTCCTGGTTTTGAAACAGCTCAAACGTAATTTCATGTATAAATGCTGATTATAATTTATAATACAGGTTATCTGTAATCCAAAAATCCAAAATCTTCCAAAATGTGAAACTTTGTGTGTGCCAACATGATGATACAAGTGGAAAATTCCACATCTGACCTCATGTGACAGCTCACAGTCAAAATGCAGGTGTCTAAACAGTTTATTCAGCGTCCCCAAGGGAAAAATAAAGTTATCATCAGACTATGTATATAAGGCACATATGAAACATAAATGAATTTCATATTTAGACTTGGGTCGTATCCCCAAGATGTCTCATTACATATATGCAAATATTCTAAAATCTGAAAAAATCTGCAGTCAGAAGCCCTTCTGAAAAGCATTTCAGGTAAGGAATAATCAACCTGTATGCTGTTTAATTAACAGAGGGTCTTAGAGGGTTTTGGTTTAGTCCCAATTTTCAAAAATAATCTTTTGCAAAAGCACAAGAGAAAAGGTACTTAGGGGTTCATTATAAACCTTTCTCTTTACTTTTGTATAATTAAAAGGTAATTTAAAACTAAAACACAGGAGAAACTTTTCCAAAATAACTTATTTTACCTCTCTATAATTAAATGTAATGACAGCGAACATTAAAATGTAAATAGTTTTCTAACAATGCCATTTTTAACTGCCTGGGTATATTCCAATTTGTCACTCATTCTTTTGAAAATAAGAATAACATTAAGTATAAGCAACCGAGAAAAATCAGTTGACTTGGAGAGCTTGTTACTAAATATCATACCTTTTCAATAACAAAAGGAACAGCTTCTATGCTGCTTGGACGGGCAGAGAACTTGGTATATAATCTACAAGCTTCAACCTATGTGGAAAATGAAAATCACTTAAAATTCAGCTCACAATCATATTACTCTCCTGAAATGAGAGTAATTAGTTTCTTTTATGTTTAGAGGCAAGATGGAGAAAATGCATTACCTAGACTGTCCCTTAAAAGCCTGTTCAAAGCACAAAGTTTTGCCTTGGTATGATTCAGGAAGCATATCATACCAAAGATGCAAATCTTTTGGCAAAGATGCAAAGATGCAAAAGTTTGATAATACCCACCATCTAACACAACACAGGAAAATAGGCACTTCTACAAACTGCTGGTGAGACTATAAATGGGAAAGGAAGTTAACACAATCTACAAAAAATTTACATCAGCATATCTTTGGATCCAGCAATTTCACAGATAAGAATATGTAACTTCATCTGTTATATTTTGTTATAATAATAATCTATTCTTACATTTCTGCCAGTGTTCCTTTTATGTACCTTCTTGCTATGGTGTTTAGAACATATGAAATCAGTAGTGATAATTTTTCACTGCTTAATACATCTTGAGGCATTATATAGAAACTGTTTCTCTTGAAACAGTTTTACAATTTCAGTATGAAATCTATGAAAACTGATAGTCCCAGGCATAACAAAATTAAGATCACCCCTGATTTTCAGTCTATGTTCATGTCCTTCAGTTTTAAGGACTTCCACAAAACCAGATATTTGGATTCTTCCTCTTCTGTTTTAAATTTGATCTAATAAACTATTATTTTCCATTTCAGGAAAAAAAATATGTAGTGGACATTTATCCTGTTTTCTTTTTCACCTATATAGTTTCTGCAGTAACTTTAGATTTCCTTTTAATTAACTTATCTGCTCTACTTATTTTCCAAACACATCAGCATTTTTTAAATAACTGTTGTTATCGTCTACCATTAAGTAAACTTCAATTAATTTCTAAGAGTATAAAAATATAACTTTTGCATTAACCTATACTAGAGTTCAGTATTTTAGTTTATCATATATGAAAGTTTATATTTTGAAGTTCTCAACAATGATTCCTGATTTACAAATAGACTTTGTCTAATGATTTTATTTATGTATTTATTTTTGAGACAGAGTTTCACTCTTGTCACCCAGACTGGAGTACAGTGGTGCAATCTCGGCTCACTACAACCTCTGCCTCCTGGGTTCAAGGGATACTCCTGCCTCAACCTCCCAAGTAGCTGCGATTACAGGCACCTGCCACCAAGCCCAGCTAATTTTTGTATTTTTTAGTAGAAACAGGGTTTCACCATGTTAGCCAGGCTAGTGTCAAATTCCTGACCTCAAGTGATCCACACGCTTGGGCCTCCCAAAGTAGTGCCGTGATTACAGGGGTGAGACACTGTGCCCGGCTGTCTAATGATTTTAACTTTGTCCCTGTAAATGCTCAAATATATTTACATCTTAAGTGTCAATCATTCACTTTCATCTATTTGTTTCCTAAAACTGTTCCTTTTTAAAAAAAAAAAAAAAAAAGACAAGGTCTCTTGGATGGGTGTGGTGGGTCACGCCTGTAATCCCAGCACTCTGGGAGGCCAAGGTGGGTGGATCACTTGAGGTCAGCAGTTCAAGACCAGCCTGGGCAACATAGCAAAACACTGTCTCTGCAAAAAGTACAAAAATTATCTGGGCATGGTGGTATGTGCCTATCTATAGTCCCAGCCACTTGGGAGGCTGAGGTGGGAGGATGGCTTAAGCCCAGGAGGTTGCAGTGGGCCAAGATCGCACCACTGCACTCCAGATTGGGCAACACAGCCATACCCTGACTCAAAAAAGAAAAAAAGAAAAAGGTAGAGACAAGACCTGAATATGTTACACAGACTGGTCTCAAACATTTGGGCTCCAGCAATTCTCCCACCTCAGCCTAGTAGCTGAGTAGCTAGGAATACAGTTATGAAACACCTTGTCTAGCTTTATTTTTATTTATTTATTTATTTATTTTGAGACAGAGTCTCGCTCTTTCGCCCAGACTGGAGTGCAGTGGTGCGATCTCAGCTCACTGCAAGCTCTGCCTCCCAGGTTCATGCCATTCTCTTGCCTCAGCCTCCTGAGTAGCTGGGACTACGGGTGCCTGCCACCACGCCCGGCTAATTTTTTTGTATTTTTAGTAGAGACGGAGTTTCACTGTGTGAGCCAGGATGGTCTTGATCTCCTGACCTCACGATCCGCCCACCTTGGCCTCCCAAAGTGGTGGGATTACAGGTTTGAGAGCTTTATTCTTAAAACTGTAGCATTTTGTTGATATATTCTTTCAAGTTTCTTTTAATTTTGAAATGCTTTCTTTCCTCCTTCTAAAATAAAAATACGCTTATCCAGAGTCTACTGACAATCATTTTGAGTAAGATTTTTCCTCCCATTTATTTCCCTAAAGTCTGGGAGGCATAGTCCAAAATCATTTTTATTCCTACATCTTCTTGACTCTTTTAAGAGCCTATTTTCAGAGCTTAAAATCCTGTCACAAAGGTGTATTTCTTAAAAGCTTGTTTCTAAGCAGGGACTAAGCTCACCCTTAATACCCATCCTGAGGTTGCCTTATAGTAGCTCAAGATAATTACCTTTAAGTTACTTCAGGTACTTCTAATTTATTTATTTTATTTTGCAAACAGGAGGGTTTTTTATATCTTCTCCCTAACTCTTAATGGTGTGTATGTATCGTGTTACTAAAAATCTCAGAGTTGCAGGCCAGGTGCGGTGGCTCACGCCTGTAATCCCAGCACTTTGGAAAGCTAAGGCGGGCAGATCGCTTGAGCTCAGGAGTTCAAGACCAGCCTGGGCAACATGGTGAAACCTCGTCTCTACAAAAAATTCAAAAATTAGCCAGGCATGGTGGTGCGAATCTGTAGTCCCAGCTGCTTGGGAGGCCGAGGTGGGAGGATTGCTTGAGGTCAGGAGGTCAAGACTGAAGTGAGCTGAGATTGCACCACCACACTCCAGCCTGGGCAACAAAGCAAGATCCTGTTTCAAAATTAAAATAAAAAAAATAAAATCTTAACGTTGGATACCTGAGGAAACTCCTGGAAAGCTCCCATTGTTTCTTGGTTTCTTTCAGGGGAACCACCAATCACAAGCAAGGGCCTGAAACAGTCATTTTTTTAACAAGATAATTACAAATGAGATCATCATGTGAAACACTAAACAGAATGTCTAATTCATAACAAGTAATAAATGTTAAAGGGAGAGAATATTATATCTTTCTCTTAGAAACTGTAGATTAAGCCTGGGCAAGGTGGCTCATGTCTGTAATCCAGCACTCTGGGAGGCCGAAGTGGGTGGATCACTTGAAGTCAGGAGTTCAAGACCAGCCTGGCCAACATGGTGAAACCCTAGCTCTACAAAAAATACAAAAATTAGCTGGGCATGGTGGCAGGCGCCTGTAATCCCAGTCACTCAGGAGGCTGAGGTAGGAGAATTGCTTGAACCTGGGAGGCAGAGGTTACAGAGAGCCAAGATTGTGCCACTGCACTCCAGCCTGGGTGACAGAACAAGACTCTGTCGAAAGAACAAAAGAACGAAAAGAAAGAAAAGAAAGAGAAATTGTAGATTAAAATATATCTAGGAAGCAACCTGATATGAGAGAACTTTCCTCAGTATCAGAAAAAGACAAAATGTATAGTTTTCCTTCCCTTCTTCCCCTTCTGGATGCTGATGCTAAACTTCCAGGTATATTGACATAAAATAAATTTTTATGCCTTTCTTATTATTTTGGGATAAGGGGAAGAAAATTTTACACTTTCCTAAGGGACTATATTTGGAAATTACAAAATAAGTGACATTCCTCAGCAATGAAATTCTTACCCTTCAATGTGGGAAAAAAAAAGATATGGCAAACCCTAAGGTACTTAAAAAATATAACACCTTAAAGTAGATAAAGAACAGAAAGATCAAAAGGAAAGTAAAGAAGAAACTATAAGAAACACAGGGCAAGAAAGAAAACAATGTCCTTTCCACTAGAAAGATTAAATATGTTTCAAATTGATTAGAACCTAACCCCCTTCAACCTGATCTCACTGGTAAAGTGCCAGAGATGGAGTTAAGGGCAAGATTAGAGAATAAGTACTAAGTAGTTTATATATAAAGCAAACTAAATGAATATAAGAATTTTAAATATCTTCCTACCTATGCAAAACAAGGTGAAAAATTGGCCACATTTTTACACACTGAGCTGGATTCTTTAAAAAAACAATTCTTCACTTAAAGTAAATAGAACTACGTACACATTCACACATACACACACATATTAGGAAACTCTAAAATGTTAAAAGTGTTTATCTCAGCTGGGGGCGGTGGCTCATGCCTGTAATCCCAGCACTTTGGGAGGCCGAAGCAGGTGGATCACCTGAGGTCAGGAGTTTGAGACCAGCCTGGCCAGCATGATGAAACCTCGTCTCTACTAAAAATACAAAAATTAGCCGGGCTTGGTGGCAGGGGGCTGTAATCCCAGCTATTTGAGAGGCTGAGGTAGGAGAATCACTTGAACCCAGGAGGCAGAGGTTGTGGTGAGCCAAGGTTGCACCACTGCAGTCCAGCCTAGGTGACAGAGTGAGACTCCGCATCAAAAAAGAAAAAGTGTTGATCTCTAAGTAAATAAATTGCTGGTGCTTTGAACTTCCGTCCTAATATTCTTTTGTTAGTTATATATATTTAAGGAATACCATATGATGTTTTGACACACATATAGTGAAATGATTACTACAGTCAAGCAAATTAACACATTCATGGTATTTTTTCCTAAAATACTGTAGAAATAGTCACTTTTTTTGGCAAAAGTACCTAAAATTTACTCTCTTTGCAAATTTACAATACATAATATTTTTTTTTTTTTTTTTTTTTTTTTTTTT
>NW_016803028.1:1119493-1170481 GCF_001698545.2 Rhinopithecus bieti | reverse complement strand
CCCGGGCTGGAGTGCAGTGGCCGGACCTCAGCTCACTGCAAGCTCCGCCTCCTGGGTTTACGCCATTCTCCTGCCTCAGCCTCCGAAGTAGCTGGGACTACAGGCGCCCGCCACCTCGCCCGGCTAGTTTTTTGTATTTTTAGTAGAGACGGGGTTTCACCATGTTAGCCAGGATGGTCTCGATCTCCTGACCTCGTGATCCACCCGTCTTGGCCTCCCAAAGTGCTGGGATTACAGGCTTGAGCCACCGCGCCCGGCCAATACATAATATTATTAACTATAGCTTTCATGTTGTACATTAGATCTCCAGGCTTTGTTCTACTTGACTGAAACTTTGTACCCTTTGACCTAGCTCCCTATTCCCCCTCCTCCTCCTCCTCCTCATTCCCTCCCCAGTAACTTTCTACTTTCGGTTTCTAAGAAGGGTTTTTTTTTCCAAGTCTTTCTACCCTAGATCAGTATTAGCTCTACTCAGTAAAATCCTGTAGTGACCTTTTTAAGAAAATGTTTTCAGTAATAATAGCATGGTTACCAGCAGTTCATGTTTGCATTTGCCATACCACCCAAGGCATGGATGAGACCTGGGCCAGAAACAACAAGGCAGACTCCTGGCCTAAAAGCAAAACAGAATTTATTTTATTAAAATCAGGTCAAATGTAACAACTGATTCATAACACTTTAGTGTGAAACACGGCAACCTTGGACGTCAAAATAAAGACCTACAGGTCTATAGTATAACTGGTAAAACCATTATTAGAATATTTTTAATAAAAAAATTTCATATACATATATATATATATATACACACACACACACACACACACCTTTTTTTTTTTTTTTGAGATAGCATCTCACTCTGTCGCCCAGGTTGGAGTGTAGTGACACAATCAGGGCTCACTGCAGCCTCAACCTCCTAGGCTCAGGTGATCTTCCCACCACAGCCTCCCAAGTAACTGGGACTACAGGCAGATGCCACCATGCTCGGCTAATTTTTTGTATTTTTTTTTTTTGGTAGAGACAGGATTTCACCATGTTGCCCAGGCTGCTCTTGAACTCCTGGGCTCAAGCGATCCACCTGCCTTGGCCTCCCAAAGTGCTGGGATTACAAGCATAAGCCAGCATGCCTGGCCCAAAAAAAGAAAGATTATATTTATCGGATTTCTTGCAAGAAATAAGGTACCTATCATTTTCACACTTTATATCACTGACCACTTATTTTGATCCTACATCTGGGCTAAATCAAGTTAATGGCCTACAGAAGCAAATTTTTGACTGCTGAGTTCACTTTTGTATGAAAAACAGGTTTTTTTCATTTCTTAACAAATAAATATAACGTCAACTGATCTTTGATAGGAAAGTAATTCTGAATGCAGTGTTTTGCCCAAAATCTTTTTTTTTTTTGAGACGAAGTCTCGTTCTTGTCCCACAGGCTGGAGTGCAATGGCTCGATCTCAGCTCACTGCAACCTCCACCTGCTGGATTCAAGTGATTCTCCTGCCTCAGCCTCCCAAGTAGCTGGGATTACAGGTGCCTGCCACTATGCCTGGCTAATTTTTGTATTTTTAGTAGAGATGGGGGTTTCACCGTGTTGGTCAGGCTGGTCTCAAACTCCTGACCTCAGGTGATCCGCTCGCCTCAGCCTCCCAAAGTGCTGGAATTACAGGCATGAGCCATCACGCCTGGCCCCCAAAATCTTTTAAAACTGAACTTGAGGCTGAGGGCAGTGGCTGATGTCTGTAATCCCAGCATGTTGAGAGGCTGAGGCGGATGGATCACTCAAGCCCAGGAGTTCAAGACCAGCCTGGGAAATATGGTGAAACCCTGTCTCTATAAAAAATATAAAAGCTAGCTGAGTGTGGTAGTGTGCACCTGTAGTCCCAGCTACTTGGGAGGTTGAGGCAGGAGAATCCCTGGAACCTGGGAGATGGAGGTTGCAGCAAGCCGAGATGGTGCCACTGCACACTAGCCTGGGGGCGAGAGTGAGACTCCAAATAAATATTCAACTTGAATGTTTTACCCTTCGGTATGACTTTCTAAGCTTAAAGCACTCAGGGAAAAGGTATCTTAATATAATTCAGTTTGCCATTTTACATTTATAAAATAATTTCTTAAAAATTTCTGTTCAAGACAGACTTGAAAATAAGTAATTATCACCAAGTAAACTAAACTTCTAGAACAGTACTATCCAACAGAACTTTGCATAGTAATAGAAATGTTCTGCATTTGCAGTATGATACGGTAGCCACTGCTGACATGGTTGCTGAGCACTTGAAATGTGGCTACTACAAACTGATAAACTATGATTTAAATGTTATTGAATTTTAATTAATTTAAATGTAAACAGGTACATATCGCTCGTGGCTACTATACTTGCCAGTGCAGTTCCAGAAGTTCATTCAAATAGCAAAAAATTTTTAAATACAAATTTCTACACCGGGCATGGTGGCTCACACCTATAATCCCAGCACTTTGGGAGGCTGAGGCCAGCGGAACACAAGGTCAAGAGATAAAGACCATCCTGGCCAACATGGTGAGACCCCATCTCTACTAAAATACAAAAATTAGCTGGGCATGGTGGCGCACTCCTATAGTCCCAGCTACTCAAGAGGCCGAGGCAGGAGGATTGCTAGAATCCAGGAGGCAGAGGTTGCAGTGAGCTGAGATCGCACCACTGCACTGTCCAGCCAGGCGACAGAGTAAGACTCCATCTCAAAAGAAAAAAAGAAAAAGAAAAAAAAAAAGAAAAAAAAAAGTATGAACTTTTAACGTCTTAATCATTGTTCTAGCATTTTTTACATTTAGGCATCAATTAATAACTATAATTTAAATGCTTTCCAAGCTAAATGAAAAGATTAAAAATATTTGTCATACGTAAATAAAGTGGCAGAAAATGCTGACAATAGTGTTACTTGATGGCCTATTTTCTTCAGGCTCAAATTCACAAGTTTCTTATCACAGAAAAAAAACTGTTCTGGTGAGGTCTAGACTTTGAGATCTTATTAGTTTACATTTCTTAGCAACTGAATTACTAGTTTCATTTTGGAAATTAGAAAGTGTATTAAAACTAACATAAATGAAAAAAGTATGATACATATTACCGTGAGAGTCCAAATTCTGCTTAAAAATTACAACTGTAGGGGAAAAAAATCGGAAGAAAATGACCAATTCTTAACAGTTGTGAGATCATAGGTGATTTTCATTCTCTTCATCTTGTTCTCCTTTTTTTTTTTTTGAGACGGAGTCTCACTCTATCGCCCAGGCTGGAGCGCAGTGGTGCAATCTCAGCTCACTGCAACCTCTGCCTCCCGGGTTCAAGCTGATTCTCCTGCCTCAGCCTCCTGAGTAGCTGGGATTACAGGCGTGTGCCACCACATGAAGCTGATTTTTGTATATTTAGTAGAGACGGGGTTTCACCATGTTGGCCAGGCTGGTCTCGAACTCCTGACCTCAGGTGATCCACCCGCCTCAACCTCCCAAAGTGCTGGTATTACACGTGTGAGCCACCGTGCCCAGTCAATTTTCATTTTTTCTTGATGCTTTCTATATTTTCCAAGTTTTCCAAAATGAACATTTTAAAATGTATTAATTTTAATAATAAAAGGGGTAGTAGTTAGGTAACATGGATACACACTAAAAAATCAGAACGCATGGAACAGGTCCCAAGAGTCACATTGTGAACCAAGCATTTTCTGGGGTGTAGTTGTGAGATCCAACACAAGGTATCACACATCAACTCACTATCTGATCACCAGTGATTCACTCTGCAAAATGGCAATGTGTTCCACTATGGTATCATTATTCTTTTGATGTGGCCCTCAGAGAGTTTTCAATTTTTTTATCTTGTTATTTAATATATTCTTCTATAATCTTTCCAAATGAACTCACCCTTAAGCTGAAAGACATAATAGTTCTACCCCAAAATATTAAAATGGAAGTGAAACAGATTTTAGTTTACCTGCCTGTCAGATATCCAATCGCGGAGGCAGCATAACAAGCCTACGAAGAAAGAACACTGGGACTTGAGCATATTGGGATCCTTATGGTACATTTATAAGAGCAACTTACTATTAAATTAAGAGACAAAACATAATGGTAAANGATCACCAGTGATTCACTCTGCAAAATGGCAATGTGTTCCACTATGGTATCATTATTCTTTTGATGTGGCCCTCAGAGAGTTTTCAATTTTTTTATCTTGTTATTTAATATATTCTTCTATAATCTTTCCAAATGAACTCACCCTTAAGCTGAAAGACATAATAGTTCTACCCCAAAATATTAAAATGGAAGTGAAACAGATTTTAGTTTACCTGCCTGTCAGATATCCAATCGCGGAGGCAGCATAACAAGCCTACGAAGAAAGAACACTGGGACTTGAGCATATTGGGATCCTTATGGTACATTTATAAGAGCAACTTACTATTAAATTAAGAGACAAAAACATAATGGTAAAGGGATCCTTATAGTACATTTATGAGAGCAACTTACTATTAAATTAAGAGACAAAACGTAATGAAAAGGCAGAATTAGAACACTTCCCATCTTAGTAATAAATGTTCTATGCATAAATTTCAAATAACGGTTAAGGTTATCTAATTTTCAGTTTTTCAGGAAATTTGTTCATATGTATGTTATTCGATACATCCTCTTACGATTGCTTAAATATCTGCAGGATCAACAGGAATGTCCTATTTTATTAATGATATTGGTAATCTGTTTTCATTCTTTTATTCTTCATCGGTCTCATGAGGAGTTTATCAAATTTATCCTTCTTTTCAAAGAACATATTTGTGCCTTTGTTGGTATTTCTCTATTGTTTTCTATTTCATTGATTTCTGTTCTCGTATTTATTATTTCAGTCATTTTGAATTTGATTTGCTTTTCTTTTTCCAGCTTCTTAAAATACAAATTTAGAACACTGGTTTTTAATTTTCTTTACTAATAGACTTGTTTAAAATGATTCCCTCTAAGAACTGCTTTAGTTATAGGTTACAAGTTTGAGATTGCATCTTTTCATTATCATTCTATTCAAAATATTTTCTACTTTCCATTGTGATTTCTTCTTCAACCTACTGGTTAATTAGGATCTGTAGTGATATCTCCTTTTTTATTCCTGACATTGGTAATCTGTTTTCTCTACTTTCTACTGTGTAATTTTGGCAAGTTGCTCTACATCTCTGTTTCCTCATCCATAAAACGAAAATAATTCAAAGCACTGCTGTGAGGATGAAATCAGTTCATATGTGTAAAACACTCAGAATAGTGCCCACACACAGTAAGCTCTCAAGAACAATGAACTTGCTGACAATCTGCCTACTTGCTGACCAATTGGTCAGTATGTCTTGATTACTCTATGGATCTAATCAAAGACAATCAAGTCACCCCCAACTACATCTTTCTCTTTAGCACAAACATGCGCCTGAATGCCTTCGCCTGTTTTCATGTTCCCTCTGAATCATTCTGTCACTACCCTTAGTTCAGGCACCATTTAAGTTTTCCTCTGACTACCACAGAGTCAGGCTGCTTGAGGGACATATCCACTGGGATGTTCCACCAACATCTCAAATGCATGTGTTCAAAACTGAACATCACCTTTCTCCTCCAGACTGGCTCTTCCCTCTATATTCCCAGTCTCAATCACAGACAGTAAGATCCACACAATCAAGCAAGCCCAAAATCTAGGAATCATGTCCAGAGGAGCCTGCCTCCTCCTTCCTAACTGGTTAATGACTACTTATCCTTCTGGACAGCTCAGACATCATCTCCTGTGGGAAGCTGAGCCTGGGTACTCCTTCTCTGGGCTTTATAGCACCCTGGGTATCTCTCTATCACAGCACTTACCACCTTATAACACAATTGTTTGTGTCTGTCTCCACAGCTTGGCTGTAAGCCCCTTAAAGCCAGGAACTATCATTCATCTCTGTATCCAGCACCCAACACAGCACATGGGACCTAAAGAACCCTCAATTAAGCTTATAGGGGCTGAAATAAAACTTAGAGACAGAGGTCATGCTATGTTGCCCAGGCAGCCTCTAATTCCTGGACTTGAGTAATCCTCCTGCCTCAGCCTCCTAAGTAGCTGGGATTACTGGCATGTACAACCATGCCTGGCATCATCTTTCTGAAATACAAGCCTAATTACATCTCCCACCTGTTTAGAAAACCTTTAGTCTCCCCATTGCCTATTGTTAAAAAAAAAAAAAAAGTTCAAATTCTTTTTAGATTCTCCACAACCTAACCTCAACCTACCTACCCGTCTCACAGCTCACCATGCCTTTACCTACCTCGATGGAACCACATGAACTAACATTACCTCTACAGGCAATCTTCTCTGTCCTCAAAGCGAACCAGTCATCCCTTCTGCGCTACTACATCTATTGTGAGAGTTATAATAGATGAGATTTTTTCTATAAGTCTTACCCTCACCTTCCAAGACTGATCAACTTGAAGATCAAGACTAAACCTCACTCCTCCTTTACATCCCTCTCCCCTACAGGTTATGTACCACAATCCTTAGTATACAATACTTAGTCAATAAATGTTTGCTGTGTAAAGAAATCAGTAGCAGATATGTCATCTCTACAAAAAGAGTTAAATATAGGTTCAATTCATAGGTCAATAGCTTCATTTTTTCACACAGATGAAAGAACAGAATGTTGTTCTAACAAAGACAAGTAAAATGCAGAAGCAACAGAAACTCAAGCCTTGCTAGTTTTAAGATAAAAAAATACAAATCTCAAACTTTGTAGATAAAGAATGTCATTCAATTAATAAATAATGCATAATATTAAGCATCCACACCATGTGAAAGCACCAACCATGCCAGGCACTGTGGTGATATAACAAATGAACCACAACTTCTGCCCTCCATGCACTCACGTATGATGGCAAAAGGCACCATTTAGGGCGGCCAGGCAGTTGTTTGGGCAAGAGGAGGCAAGAATCTAAATTAGAAAGCAACAGTGGAAGTGTAGAGCAGGAATACTTAGCCTCAGCTGGACTGACAGTATGTGATATCACAGAAGTGGATTCTCGATCTTTTAAGCTAGCACTACTGAGAGAAGGGCAACGCTGGATTGATGCACTTAAAGTGGATTGACAAAATGTCGTATCTTCCTTATCCTGCTTCCAAATAAGACTAAGAAAGGTGGCAGCATGATGTGGTGGAAAGAGCGTCAGGCTAGGATCTGAGACATCTGAGTTTCCATCAAGGCTTTACCATTTGTGATATCCTCCACCCTGCCCCGAACCGATCATACAACAAAGACTTGGCCTTCACTCATTTATCCCACAGGTAACCTCTGAACACCTTGCTTATGCAGGCATCACACTAAGCACTGGGGGTACACATGTGTCGTGAAGAAATAATATTCCCGCTCTAATGGAGCTTGTAGCCTAATAAGGAAATCAGACTTTACTCATAAACTGTCCCTTCCAATCATGACATACAATATAGTAGTAAGAGAATGGACTCAGACCCAGAATACGTAGGTTCAAATCCTGGCTCTGCTACTACCAGCTGTGTCACCAAAGGCAAGTTTTACTTAACCTGTGTCTTTTCTCAACTGTCAACTAGGTATAACAACACTTAATATTCAACAGTGATTGATATATGTGTAAAGCAGCAGAAGAGTGGTAAGCGCTGAGTGCTTGCAATGCATACCTACCGCTATTATTGATCATTCCCAGTAACGGATTCAGACACCTGCGTCCATACTCACCGCTTGCTCATTCCTCATCCCGATGTACTTGATGCCTAGCTGCTGGGCAGCAATGGCGATTTCGGTCACTGGGATGCCTACGATTCCAAATATGTACTCCACATCCTGAGGGACGAAGAACAAGAGAGTAATCTCCCATGGCCCCACCACATCGCCACATCCTTCTCTCCCTCCCAGACGCTAAAAGGAAAACCCCCGACTCCCATCGCCCATTTCTACTCGTCTCCGAGACAACATTGCGGTCTCCGCCAGCTTCCGTAGGAGCCTTTCTTTCCAGGAAGGTCCATCGTACTTGCGTTTTCAGGGCCTGGGCGATGACTGTAGCACCAGACACCTGCTCCTCGCTGCGCTCTGCGAAGTTACTGTCCGGCATCTTCCACCGAAAAGCTCTAGGCACTCACGCAGCCGACAAACAAGCGGAGTCACCCAGCAAGGCAAACGCGAAAACGGCGGCACGCCCCCTGTGGGACTGCACCTCTGACGGACAGGAGGGCAACCAACTCTCTTAAACAACGGGAAGGAAGAGGCGGTCTAAATTCGTCCACTCCCCGAGAGACGTGAGAATGTAAACACGCGCGTTCTCCAATCAGAACTGCGCTCTCTTCCCGGCTCCTCCATTTGCGCGCTAGAGTGCCAGAGGGCGGCGGGACTAGCAGGAGACTGCTGCCTATCCAAAGCAGATAAGAAACCGAACTGTGAGGCCTCTCGCCATTGTCTTGGAGTCGGCCAGCCGGAGCGTTTTCGGGGCTGTAAAGGGAGAGTAGCGCATGCGCATATTCGGGGCGGAAGGCGCGCTAAAAGCAGGTGCGGAGGGGTCGCGGCGCGGCGCGGCGCGGCGCGAAGTGGGCGTGGTACCGGCGTGCGGCCCAGACCCCGCCCCTGGCCGACCAGGGGGCTGCGGGAGGGCTGCGCAAAGGCTGCCGGGGCCGGGAAGCGCGGCGCGCCTCTCTGGTTGGGGTTCTTTGCTTAGTGTCTTGCTGCTGTGCTACCGCGTTGAGTTTTCTACGCATTTACTTACATGCTTTGTGGTTTACGCTCTCATAATCTTGTAGTTTTATAGTCCTTAAATGATTGTAACACACGTTACTAAAATCCAGAAGCAGATGTGTACCCCAGCAAGAGTTAAAATGACGGTGAGAGTCGGTAGATCCAGACCGTGCTTGAGACCCTGAATCCTGTTTCCTACCCACTATTCAGCCATTGGGTCCCAAGCGATGAAGTAGAGCACCTTGAAGGTAATATAGAGCACTGTTTTCTCCAGCCGTTGCTACTAATCCGTATTACTCTCCGCTCTTCTCTTTCCAAAGTTAGGAACTATGGCGTTTCATAATTCTAGGTTGGGTCCCTACCTACAACCAGCCCTGCACCCGATAGCCTTTTAAAACATTTTTGTGTGAAAATCGTTTGCAATGTGCAATATCTGAAACTACTGCCTTGGTGTCATTAGACCCTCTGCTCAATGACAATAAACGTAAAATTTCCAGTTATAATAAACAGTGGAACTTTAATTTTTTGAGGATTTAGAGTCATTTTAAGCAAAAAGACCAGTGATGAGTGGACAGTAAAGAGATGAGAGGGGAGTGGGTCATGGGTAGTGAAATGAATGAGAAGCACTGGAAGTGAAAGGATTTCTAAACCCGGACATTTTCAAACTCTAGTCCTGGGTATTTTCAAAAGTTCTTCCCCTCTTTTTCTCAACCCCTCAACCCCACCCCAAGCAGAGGAGAGTGAAGTTTATTGCCTCCCTGGGGACTGTGTTAGTTCATTTTCATACTGCTATAAAGAAATAAACCAAACTGGGTAATTTATAAAGAAAAAGAGATTTAATGGTCTCACAGTTCCAAATGGCTGCGGAGGCCTCAAAATCATGGCAGAAGGTGAAGGAAGAGCAAAGGCATGTCTTACATGGTGGCAGGCAAGAGAGCGTGTGCAGGGGAACTGCCCTTTATAAAACCATCAGATCTCATGAGACTTGCTATGGTAAGAACAGCATGGGAAAAACCCCCTCCCCATGATTCAGTTACTTCCCACTGGGTCCCTCTCACCACATGTGGGGATTATGGGAGCTATAATTCAAGATGAGATTTGGGTGAGGACACAGCCAAACAATTCTGCCCCTAGTCCCTCCCAAATATCATATCCTCACATTTCAAAATGAATCATGCCTTCCCAATAGTCCCCCAAAGTCTTAACTCATTTCAGCATTAACTCAGAAGTCCACAGTCCAGAGTCTCATCTGAGACAAGGCAAGTCCCTTCTGCCTATGAGCCTATAAAATCAAAAGCAAGCTAGTTACTTCTTAGATACAATGGGGTACAGGTGTGCGGTAAATATACCTATTCCAAATGGAGAAATTGGCCACAACAAAGGGGCTAAAGGCCCCATGCAAGTCCAAAATCTAGGGCAGTCAAATATTAAAGCTCTATAATGATCTCCTTTGACCTCGTGTCTCACATCCAGATCATGCTGATGCAAGAGCTGGGCTCCCACAGCCTTGGGCAGCTCTGCCCCTGTGGCTTTACAGGCTACAACCCCCGCGCGCAGCTGCTTTCACAGGCTGATATTGAGTGCCTGCAGCTCTAGGCACATGATGCAAGCAGTCAGTGGATCTACCATTCTGGGGTCTGGAGGATGGTGGCCCTCTTCTCACAGTTCCACTAGGCAGTGCAGCAGTAGGGACTCTGTATGGGAGCTCCCACCCCACATTTCCCTCCCACACTGCCCTAGCAGAGATTCTGTATGAAAGCTCTACCCCTGCAGCAGCTTCTACCTGGACATCCAGGCATTTCCATACATCCTCTGAAATCTAGGCAGAGGTTCCCAAACCTCAATTTTTTACTTCTGTGCACCTGCAGGCTCGACACCATGTGGAAGCTGCCAGGGCTTCAGGTTTGCACCCTCTGAAGCCAGGCCTGAGCTGTGCATTGACCCCTTTTAGCCATGGCTGGCATGGCTGGGATGCAGGACACCAAGTTCCTAGGCTACACACAGCAGGGGGACCCTGGACCTGACCCATGAAACCATTTTTCCTCCTAGGCTTCTGGGTCTGTGATGGGAGGGCCTGCTGTGAAGGTCTCTGACATGCCTTGGAGACATTTTCCCCATTGTCTTGGTGATTAATAGTTGGCTCCTTATTACTTATGCAAATTTCTGCTGCCAGCTTGAATTTCTCCCTAGAAAATGGGTTTTTATTTTCTACTGCGTCATTAGTCTGCAAATTTTTCAAATTTGTATGCTCTGCTTCCTCTGGAACACTTTGCCATTTAGAAATTTCTTCTGCCAGACACCCTAAATCATCTCTCTCAAGTTCAAAGTTCCACAGATCTCTAGGGCAGGGGCAAAATGCCACTAGTCTCTTTGCATAGCAAGAGTAACCTTTACTCCAATTCTGAATAAGTTCCTCATCTCCATCAGAAACCACCTCAGCCTGAATTTTATTGTCCATATCGCTATCAGCATTTTGGTCAAAGCCATTCAATAAGTCTCTAGGAGGTTCCAGACTTTCCCACATTTTCCTGTCTTCCTTGAACCCTCCAAACTGTTCCAACCTCTGTCAGTTACCCAGTTCCAAAGTTGTTTCCACAGTTTCGGCTGTCTTTACAGCAGTGCCCCACTCTCTGCATTACCAATTTTCTGTGTTAGTCCATTTTCATACTGCTATGAAGAAATACCCAAAACTGGGTAATTTATAAAGAAAAAAAGGTTTAATAGATTCACAGTTCCACATGGCTGGAGAGACGTCACAATCATGGTGGAAGATGAAGGAGGAGCAAAGGCACGTCTTACATGGCAATAGGCAAGATTGTGTGCAGGGAAAATCCCATTTATAAAACCATCACAGCTTGAGACTTACTTGCTATCACAAGAACAGCATGGGAAAAACCGTCCCCCGTGATTCAGTTACCTCCCACCAGGTACCACTCATGATATGTGGGGATTATGGGAGCTATAATTCAAGATGAGATTTGAGTGGGGACACAACCAAACTATATCAGGGACCCGTCTAAGAGGGTGACTTCTTTCAAGTCTCAGAGTATGTTTAAAAAGAAAATGCAGATTTTGCACTCTATTCTAGAATGTATCCATATTTTAACTTTAAAATGACATGTATTAAGTTATAATAAGGATAAAATCCAATGCCCAGATCTTAAATGTTAGTCAGATGAGTTTTGACAGTTTTGTATATATATCTATCTATACCTATGAAATCACTACCCAAAATAAAAATGACGTTTTAAACTGCTTACCTGTCAAGTAAAATTGACATTCCAGAAAGATGTGAAATGGGCTGGGCACAATAGCTCATGCCTGTAATCCCAGCACTTTGGGAGGCCAAGATGGGCAGATCATTTGAGATCAGGAGTTTGAGGCCAGCCTGGCCAACATGGTGAAACCCCATCTTTACTAAAATACAAAAATTATCCGGGTGTGGTGGCACATGCCTGTAATCCCAGCTATTCGGGAGGCTGAGGTGGGAGGATCACTTGAGCCAGGGAGGTAGAGGTTGCAGTAAACCAAGATTGCACCACTGCACTCCAGCCTGAGTGACAGAGCAAGACCTGTCTCAAAAAGAAAAAAAAAGAAAGATGTGAAATCATCTTTGCACTTTGAATAGTCCTTGACACAATGTCCTTGTTGGAGAACTACAGACCCCACCCCCTTCCATCATGTATTATTTATATCAGTACCTTCTGTGACAGTCTCTGCCCCTGTTGCATCAGAGTCACTTGGAAAGCTTTTTCCAAATAGTTACTTGGGCCCTACCCCAGATCTCCTGAATCAGCATCTTAGGACAAGTTAGGCACCTGTATTTTTTAAAAGCTGCTACCTGTTTTTGCTTTGCAGCCCAGAGTTGAGAACCCTAGCTCTGTATTCGTGCCAGAAGCATGACTTACTAATTAAACATATAATTGCCTGTCACCAAAGTAATACTGTTGATTAATTTGGATTGACAGATTCAAGGCTGATTTGACATTGGCAGAACAAGCTGTATCGATGGCAGATAGTCAGTTCACTGGCCCTACTTCTGTGTCAAAAGAAGCACTGACAGAACCACTCAGTATGAAGTGCAATGAAAACAACTCTGAATTGGAACAAATACCTGGAATCCAGTTAACTGGTTTTGCAAAAGGATAAATACTCAACTGGCTGGATTCTGCCATTTAACAAAGAGAAAAATCATTGGGATTGTTTAAACTAGCTTTCACCTTTACACCTTTCAGTTCAGGATGCAGTGTTCAATTGTTAACTTGGACTTGATGATTCAGCAGAAGGAAGTGATTTGAGTTCTGGCTCCTTGGATTAACGGGGCCAAGGAGCAACTCCTTTGCAATCCAGTTGTAATTACAGCCAGCTTGTCCAACCCTTGGCCCAGGACAGCTTTGAATGCGGCCCAACACAAATTCATAAACTGTCTTAAAACATTATGAGATGTATGCAACGATATGCAACGACCCTTTCTTTTTTTAGCTCATCAGCTATCATTCGTGTTAGTGTATTTTATGTGTGGCCCAAGACAATTATTATTCTTCCAGTGTGGCCCAGGGAATCCAAAAGATTGGATACCCCTGACAGAATCCCAGGATTCTTCTGCAATTTCTCAGAGGCCCTCTGTGCATACTCTGTAAACACTATCCACTTTCTTTATTACTTTTATTGGCAATAGGTGTAACATTTTATTTGTTGGATATTTTACTGAAATTTTATTTGCTTTTGCTTATTTACTGATTGGTGGGAGGAAGTCAGAGGAGGAATAAATCTAACCTGTTTAAAAGAAAAGGCTAAAATATTCATAACATGCTCTCCAAAGAGCAGAGCTAGTCATCAAAGAAGCTGCATACCAATTACTCTATTTGTGGGTTCTGGATTTAAGATTATGAAAAAGAGCAAATTGTTGGTTTTCTTCTATCTGGGCCAAGGAGATATCCAGGCAACCAGGTAATTTAGTAAGAGTTGCAAATATAGTGCCTGGAGAAAATTAATTCTCTAAAGACTGCAGCTTCTACAGGCAGTAACTCTTAAAGCCCCCAAATTGGGATAGTGCATTTTAATTTCAATACACTAACAAGGACACTAAAAATCCTTGTGATTATTTTAAGGCATAACACTAGCTGAACTTGTGATTAAATATTCTCACAAATGTGTTATCAAAATGTGAAATGTTTACTTATCAAATGAGGAAATTAATCAAGGTCATTTGTGATACATTATAGAAGCTAAAAATGAAATTGCCTGACATAAAGATGATGAAACTGAAACTGAATATCTTAAAAACAAAAAAGGCAGAAACAACAAAAAAAGGAATCTATATACAACACTATTTTGTATAGCAATGCGAAAACTGTACAGCAGGAAATGTGCTGTAGGAAATATGTCACCATAGGAAGTAAAATAATGTAATGAAAAGGTTCTTTGAATAAAGTGGGTTAAATTGATTTTCTTTGCTTCTTATTAAATTTGTGGACTTCAAAGTACCGAAGCTCAGCAATAGGCTTGAAACAAACCCAGTGAAAAGCAACTTTATTATTGAGCTGAGGATTGATATCAATAATAACTCACTAATAAAAAAGCTTGATAATGAAACTCCCAGTGCCTGATGTCGGTTGACAGACACTGAGAGTTTTCCCCAGGTACCCTGTGACCTAGAGAAAGCTTGGATTCCTGCCTTTGGCTTGGGCTGGCAAGCCCTGTGTCTTTACTCTACATTTTGATGCCAGGGAGACCCAGGACTGGAGCAGGGAGTGCCGTGGGAAGAAAACACAAGGAATGTTGTTCCCTTGTTTTAGTTTTGTGTTCATCCATTATGGATTTGTTTTTTTTGTTTGTTTTTTTGTTGTTGTTGTTTTTTAAGAGCATTTGAGATAGTTTGACAGCAGCAGTCATTACATCACTGACGAGGACGTTTACTTCTGTAAAATGCACCAGAAAATAGTGACAACTGTATGTTGTGCTATGAGGGTGTAAGAGATTTATCTCAAATGGCTTAGAAATCATAATATAGGCCAGTGTGATGGCTCACGCCTGTAATCTCGACACTTTGGGAGGCCGAGGTGGGCGGATCATGAGATCAGGAGATTGACACCATCCTGGCCAACATGGTGAAACCCTGTTTCTATTAAAAATACAAAGATTAGCTGGGTATGGTGATGCGCGCCTGTAATCCTAGCTACTGGGGAGGCTGAGGCAGGAGAATCGCTTGAACCCAAGAGTTGGAGGTTGCAGTGAGCCGAGATTGTGCTGCTGCACTCCAGCCTGGTGACAGAGCGAGACTCCGTCTCAAAAAAAAAAAAAAGAAAGAAAGAAAAGAAAAGAAATCATAGTATTTCTCCGTATGATGAAACTCCACACTCGGGGGAGTGTCCCACAGGGTAGGGGGGCAGCTATCACCCATGAAATCTGGTACTAGTGTTGAAATATTTTCTGTTTTCCCTTGCTTCCTCTACCATTAGCATTCATTACAGCCCTTTCCTTTAACTTTTTAATTTGTACTTTATTGCTTTGTTTTGAGTTTAATCTATTTTCCATGTCAGCAAAACAAAGACTTATCTCTAGGGAAGAATCTCTGAGTGATTCCCAGGGTTTGGGGGTTGAAATGGGGACATCTTCATGATGAACTTAAGCCCTTAAACTTCTTTTTGCATCATAACCTTTGAGTTCTTCTTTGGAGCTTAGCTGTGATTTATTGTTTTCACTTTAAAACAATACATTTAACATGTATGACATCTTTCAGACACATGAATAGGATCAGAGATTAATATACACCCATGTACCCAGCCCCTGGCTTAAGAAATACATCACAAATATAATGAAGCCCCTGGGTGTCCTTTCCCCATTACACCTCCTTTCCTGTCCTGCAGAGGTAACCGTTATCTTGAATTTGGTGTTTATAATTCCCACATTATCCATTCTTTAGATGATGGATATTTGGGTCATTTTTATTTTTTTTGGTGTAAAAACAGTGTGCTCTGAAATTCTTGCATGTTTCCTTCTTGTGCACATGTGTGAGAGTTTCTACATATATGTCAAGGTGGAGGTCATCATCATTTGATCTCCAAAGTATTGTACCAATTTATATTCCCAAGATCTGTGTATGAGAGCTACCCTTTCTCCATAGTCTCAATTGTGGAGCTTTAAACATTTTTAGATGTAAAATGGCTTCTCAGTTCCATTTCGCTGACTACTAATAAGGTTAAGTTATATTTGTATATATATATATTGGCCATGCCTGTTTCTTTTTCTGTGAATTACCTGTTTATATCTGTTGCCCATTTCCTTATTTGATTCTTTTTTGCTTTTTGATTTGTAGATGCCCTTTATGTATTCTGAATGCTAATTATTTGTCTTTTAACTTTGTTAATAGTGATTGTAGAGGTATAAAGGGTTTTTTTGTAGTCACATTTGACAATTCTTTTCCTTTTTTTTTTTGTAACTTGCTAAAGAAAACTTTTCTAACCTGAGGTTATGAGGATTTTTTTGGATGTCAAAAAGTGTAAAAGTTTTATTTTTTATATTTAAGTCTCTACCTGGAATTGATTTTTGTATGTTGAGAAGTAGGAATCCATATAATATATGTCAATTAGATTTGCTGTGTGATTAACCACCCCAAAACTTAGTGGGTTAAAAGAACCACCATTTATTTAACATATATTCCTATGAGACTGGGCTCTACTGGGCTCACTTGTGTGTCTGGTGGTCAGTTGCCAGTGAGCTGAGTCACTCAGCCCCTGGAGGTTAGCTGGTTGTCCACTGGGGTAGCAGGCGTATTGGCAGTGAGCCACAAAGCTCTCACCACTCAGCAGACTAGCTGGACTTCTTCATTTGAGGGCAGCAGGTTGCAAAAGGGAATAAGCCTCATTGTGCAAGCCTCTGTGTGCAGTGTTTGCTAACATCTCATTAGCCAAAGGAAGTTATGTGACTGGGCTCAGACTCTGAGTTAAAGGCATTAAAGTTACATGATAATAGAACATGGATACAGAGAGGGGAGCAGTTGCTGGCCTTTTTTATAGTCAATTTACCATAACATCCAGTTGTCCAAGCACCATTCATAATATAGTTCATTCTCATCCCAGTGATACATGATTTGCCCTCTGTGGAATGTCATGCTCACACATTTATGATATATTTCTGTACTCTGTTCTTTTCCTATCCTAACACCAATCCCACACTATCTTAATTTCTCTATTTTTAAAATAAGTCTCGATGTTGGTAGGACAAGTAGTCCCTGGACTTCATTCTTTTGAAGCCATCTAGTTTATTATAGTAGTTTTAAGGAACTAGAAGGGGTGGAAGAGGAAACTTTAGATTAAAAGGGATTTTAAAAATATAGTATTTTTTAATGGGCAAGACTAAACTACCATGTCTAGGGATGCACACTGGGTGATAAAGCTATTTTAAAAGACAAAGAAGTGATGACTATAAAAGTCAGCGTTATGGTTGCTTGATGCCTCATGGGTAATGTTGTCAGATTTAGAAAAAAAAAAAAACCAAAAAAAAAAAACAGGACACCAAGACTCCCAGGTGAATTTGAACTTTAGATGAACAGTGCATAATTTTTTGTAGTGTAAGTATGTTCCAACATACTTATTTATCTGAAAGTTAAATTTAACTGGGCCACCTGTATTTTACCTGGAAAAATCCTGATTTTATTCAGGGTGATAATGTGGTTTACATTGCCCAGCCTTCCTTGTAGCTAGGAGTGGTCACGTGTCCACACGTGGGCCAAAGCAATTTAAATAGGAGTCACTGGGCAGGGCTTTTAGGAAAGCTGACTCTTGCCTTTGTCAGTTTTATTATCGGATTTGTATCACTTCATAAGAAAAAATGCCTTCTTTTACTATATTCTCGCACACATTGAGTAGCATTAGGATTATTGTTTCCTTTATGGTTAGAAAGAATTCTTCTAAAAACTATTTGGGCCTGTTTTGAGGGTGGAGAATGGGAGGGAATGATTGTTTGATAACTATTTCTTCTATGATTGTTGGCAAGGTTTAGTTTTGTCTTTTATCTGAAGTTTTGATAAAAATATATTTTTCAATCCCAGCTACTTTGGAGGCTGAGGCACAAGAATTGCTTGAACCCAGGAGGCAGAGGTTGCAATGAGCTGAGATTGCACCACTGTACTCCAGCCTGGGTGATGGAGTGAGACTGCCTCCAAAAAAAAAAAAAAGAAAGGAAAAGAAAAGAAAAAACAAATATATATATTTTTCCTAGGAAATTACCCATCTAAATTTTCAAGCTTATCAATGTAGGATTGAATGAGGTGATTATTGTTTATTTTTAAAATTTCTTCTGCATTTATAGATTTCTCTTTATTATTATTTATTTTGTATATTTGTTTCTCTTTTTTTCTTAATTCAGTTAGCTGATCATTTGTCTTTACCTTTTTTTTTTCTCTAAACAACAACTCCTTGGACATACTTATTCATTCTCTCATTTTCTGTTTTCTAATTTAATTTCCACTCTTATTTTTATTTCCTTCCTTTTGCTTTCTTGAGCATGCCATTACTCTTTTCCTCACTCTTACCACCTTTTGTTAGTTTTACAATCTCTACACTGCCAGAGTTAATAACATTTGCACTGTGTTCTATAAACATAATCCTCATGTTTATTTTATATTCAAGGCTCTTGCCAGTTTTTCCATTCACCTCTTAGTTAGCCGAAGATTACCCTCTATGCATTTTTTCAAAGAAGGCTGATGAGGCCGATGAGAATAATATTCCCTGAGTTCTTACATTTTCATACCTATTATCTGGCTTTTTTTCTTTACTTCAACCATAGGTTGACATAATATATAATTTCCGGCTTATATTTTACTTTTCAGAAGGATTCTATAGGCTTTTACTGGCATTGGTGTTATTGTAGTAAAGTCTGAGGACAGCCTGATTTTTTGCCCCTAATAAATGCCCTTTATCTTTTTATTTAGCTTCCCAAATGATTCTTACTTTATCTTTGAAGATCAAGAATTTTACTAGGCCATCTGCTGATGTTGACATTCTGTTCCTTTCTTTCTTGAGTTTTGCTCTCTCTTTTCAGTCTAAAAATTGAAATAATGCTTTTATTTCTGGTGAGTTTTCTTCAATTACATCTTTAAATATTTTGTTTGCTTCATTTTGTTGTATTTTGTCTATTGTATAAGAATTTACCCTACGACCTATTTAGCAGCTTAAAACAAGACCCATTTATTATCTCAAAGTCTCTGTGTGTCAGGAGTCTGCGCATAGTTTTACTGGATCCTCTGGTCAGCATCTCACAAGGCTGCAGTGAAGTTGTCAGTTGGCCTCATGGTCTCATCTGAGGCTGAGTTTTCTTCCAAATTCAGCTGATTGTTGAAAGAATGAATTTTCTTGCACTTGTAGTGGCTTGCCTCTTCAAGGTCAGCGGGGGAGAGAGTGTGTCTGAAATCTTGCAGCACCCCAATTCTTTTTTTAAAGACCTGATTAAGTCAGACCCACCAGGATCATCTCTTTTGATTAACTAGATTAACTGGCTGGGGATTTTAACTACATATGTGAAAGCCCTTCACCTTTGTCAAATTCTATTGGCTAGAAACAGAGCACAATTTCCACCTGCACTCAAGAAAAGAGGATTATACAAGGAGTCATCTTAGGGTGTGTCCACCGCACATTATTTTTTTTTCTTTTATGTATTTTCCAATCATGCATAGATGGATCTCGTTCACCTGTTCTCCCTGTCTATCATTTCCTGTGGACTCCTTTTCAATTCTGTATTTCCATTCATGTTGCTTATTTATTTACAGCATCGTCTGATTGCTTTTGCTGCTTCTGTCTTTGCCCTAATTTCTTGATGTTTTAATTTTTTTTCTGTTTTTTTCCTAAGCTCTGCCAGATAATATTTCATCTGTCCCCCCGCTTTCTATTCCCCACTCCCTTCTTCCCTCTTCCCCTCCTCACCTTCTCCTCTTCCCCTCCTTTCCTCCCCTTCTCCCCTTTTTCCCTTTCGTCTTTTAATTCTCTCGTCTTGGTCTATTTTGTGCTTTTATTTAATATAAGCATTTTTTTTCACTCATGGCTGAATGTTTTGTCACACTTTTATTTGCATTGTGGCAATTTTCTGGGGTATAACCTTTGTTGTGGTATCTTTCAAAAGATCTTGAGCTTTTTATTTACTCATTTTTGAGTGAGTGAGTTTTTCCTCTACTATTATTTGTAGGAGGTTTATGTGTGAACAAGGCCATTGGTTCACAGTTATTTTTTCGTAGCACATTGAAGATTTTGTTTTCTTACTTCTACTGTTACCCTTGAAAAGTCTGCTGTTTTCAAGTCACCATGTCTTTAAAGGTAATCTCTTTTCCCTCTGGTTGCGTCTAAGATTTTCTTTTTTTTTTGAGACGGAGTCTCGCTCTGTTGCCCAGACTGGAGTGCAGTGGCCGGATCTCAGCTCACTGCAAGCTCCGCCTCCCGGGTTCACGCCATTCTCCTGCCTCAGCCTCCCGAGTAGCTGGGACTACAGGCGCCCGCCACCACGCCCGGCTAGTTTTTTGTATTTTTTTAGTAGAGGCGGGGTTTCACCGTGTTAGCCAGGATGGTCTCCATCTCCTGACCTCGTGATCCACCCGTCTCGGCCTCCCAAAGTGCTGGGATTACAGGCTTGAGCCACCGCGCCCAGCCAGAATTTTTTCTTCTTAAAGTATTTGGTGTTCTGGTTTCTTTATGTTGTGTGTAGATTTCTTTTTGGTTGTCCTGAATCTATGGATTTCTGTATTTTATTGGTAAAATTCTCACCTATTTTACCTTCAAACATGTGTCATGTGTCATTTTATGTGTTTTCTCCCTCTTTCTCTCTTTTTTTTTTTTTTTTTTTTTAAGTCAAGGTCTTGCTGTGTCACCCAAGCTGGAGTACAGTGGCACAACCATAGCCCACTGCAGCCTTGAACTCCTGGGCTGAAAATCCTACCACCTCAGCCTCTTGAGATCCTGGGACCACAGGTGCACACCACCATGCCCAGCTAATACTTTTTTACTTTTTGTAGAGATTATATTGCTCAGGCTGATCTTGAACTCCTGGCCTCAAGCGATTCTCTCATCTTGACCTCCAAAGTGTTGGGATTACAGGTATGAGCCTTTGCACACAGCCTGTATTTTCCCCTTCTGAAATTCCAATTAGAAATATCGTGGAACATTGTGAATATCTTCCATGTCTCATCTTCTTTTTTTCCCTTTTGTCATCTCTGTGGTACATTATAAACAAATTTTTTAACAATTCTAACTCCCATGCCACAAAATCTCTCCATTTGGTTTTATTTGACAATATCTTTTTTTTTTTTTTTTGACACAGAATCTCTATTACCCAGGCTAGGGTATAGTGGTGCGATCTCAGCTCACTGCCGCCTCTGCCTCTAAGCTCAAACAATCGCCCTACCTTAGCCTCCCAAGTAGCTGGGACTTTTTGCCATGTTGCTCATGCTGGCCTCCAACTCCTAGGCTCAAGTGATCCTCCTACCTTGGCCTTCCAAAGTGCTGGGATTATAGGCGTGAGCTACCACTCCCAGCCAACAATATCTTTTTTTTTTTTTTTACCAGTTTTAGAGTCCTCTGGGTACTTCTTTAATCACCTTCAGTGTACTTATTTGACAATTTGCACTAGTAATCCTTCCATCTGAAGCTGTTGGGGGCCTGATTTTGCTGTATTCTTTAACTTTCTTGCATGATATTTGCTTCCTTGTGTGTTTTGTAATTTTGAATCGTGAGCTCTTGTTTACCTTGTTCTTCAACCCAGGACACTCAATCTTCAAGAAGAGAGTATCTGCATAGGCTTTTCCAGGCATCTTAGGACTGTCAACATCTCAGAATCAGTTTGTGCTCATTTCTTGGCATAGAGTTACCTGCGTCGTATATGGTGTGAGTTTTTGAATCATGAACCAACATAAGGAAGACCTTTTATTATGTTGGTTATGACTTTCAAGGAGTAGTTTTTTTCCCCTGCTTACAGCCCAAGATGAGATATACAAGTTTCCATATCAGATAGTTACTTTGGCAGGCAGGCAGGCAGGCAGATATTTGTTTGTTTTTGTCCATCCTTTCAATAAAGGAATCATTCCTTAAGGTTTCTAGCTGTATGCACAGATCTCACTCCAACCTCCACATGTTGTCTTTCTGACCTTCATGGTCATTAAAATCTAAACCCCTTGGGTATCAAGATTGGGACATGTTCCAGTACCACTTCACCACTCCAGTTTTCAGTTACTTGTTTTTAGTTTTTATTTTAAAATGCTGTTTTAAAGAGAAGTTTTAGGCTCACAGTAAAATTGAGCAGAAAGCTTACATATACTCCCTGTCCCAATACATGCATAGCCTTCCCTATTATCAATATCCCAGACTAGAATGAATGGTGTGTTTGTTATAATCAGTGAACCTACACTGACACATTGTTATAACGTTAAGTCCATAGTTTACATTAGGATTCACTTATTTCTCCCTTAACCCTTGGCAACCACTGATCATTTTACTATCTCTGCAATTTTACTTTTTCCACCACTGGAAATGTTACGTATTGGAATCATACAGTATGTAGCCTTTTCAGATTGGTTTATTTCCTTTAGTAATGTACATCTAAGGTTCCTCGGAATCTTTTCATGGCTTGATAGTTCATTTCTTTTTAGCACTGAACAATATTCCATTGTCTGGATGTACCACGCTTTATAAATCCATTCACCTACTGAAGAATATCTTGATTGTTTCCAAGTTTTGGTAACTATGAAAAAAACTGCTGTAAACACTCCTGTGCAGTTTTTTGTGGAGACATAAGTTTTCTGCTCCTTTGGGTAAATACAAAGAATACGATTGCTGAATCATATGATAAGAGTATGTTTCATTTTATAAGAAAATGCCAAGCTGCCTCCCAAAGTGGCTGTATCATTTTGTGTTCCCATCAGCGATGAACCAGACTTCCTGTTGCTCTACATTTTCAACAGCATTTAGTCTTTTTAAAAATTGTTTTGGGCCAGGAGCGGTAGCTCACACCTGCAATCCCAGCAATTTTGGGAGGCCAAGGCAGGCGGATCACCTGAGGTCAAGAGTTCGAGACAGGTCTGACCAACATAGAGAAACCCCATCTCTACTAAAAATACAAAAATTAGCCAGGCGTGGTGGCAGGTGCCTGTAATCCCAGCTACTCGAGAGGCTGAGGCAGGAGAATTGCTTGAACCCGGGAGACGGAGGTTGCAGTGAGCTGAGATCGCACCACTGTACTCCAGCCTTGGGGACAAGAGCGAGACTTCATCTCAAAAAAAAAAATTGTTTTGTTTTTTCCTTCTACCAAACTAAGCATTTAGTCTTGTCAGTGTTTTGGATTTTGGCTATTCTAATAGGTGCATAGTGGTATCTGATTTTTTAAATTTGCAATTCCCTAAGGACATATGATGCTGAGCGTCTTTTCCTAAGTTTATTGCCATTTGTATATCTTCCTTGGTGAGATGTCTGTACATATCTTTTGCCTATTTAATTTAATTAATTAATTAATTTTTTTTTTTTTTTTTTGAGTCCAACTCTGTCACCCAGGCTGGAGTGCAGTGGTGCAATCTCGGCTCACTGCAACCTCTGCCTCCTGGGTTCACGTGATTCTCCTGCCTCAGCCTCCCGAGTAGGTGGGACTACAGGCACGAGCCACCACACCCAGCTCATGTTTTGTATGTTTAGTAGAGACGAGGTTTCACCATGTTGGCCAGGATGGTTTTGACCTCTTGACCTCGTGGTCTACCTGCCTTGGCCTCCCAAAGTGCTGGGATTACAGGCGTGAACCACCACGCTTGGCCTTTTGCCTATTTTTTAATCAAGTTGTTTACTTTCTTATTGTTGAGTTTTAAGAGTTCTTTGATATTTTGGATAACATTCCTTTAACTGATAAATCTTTTGCAAATATTTTCTCTCAGTCTGTAGCTTATCTTCTTCTTTTCTTGACAGTTTCATTGGCAGAGCAAAAGTTTTACATTTAGTGAAGTCCAGTGTATCAATTCTTTCTTTTTTGCCCAATGCAAGGTCATCTAGATATTCTCCCATGTTATCTTCTAAGAGTTTTATAGTTTTGTACTTTACATTTAGATCTATGATCTGTTTGAGTTACTTCTTGTAAAGGTTATAAGATCTTTATCTAGATTTATTTTTTACGTGTGGGTGTCCGTTTGTTCCAGCACCATTTGTTGAAAAGACCGTCTTTGCTCCATCACATTGCCTTTGCTCCTTTGTCAGAGATGAGTTAACTACAGCCTGTTGTGCAGTCGTGCACACTTGTAGTCCCAGCTGCTCAGTAGAGTTCCATAGTTTTCTTTAGGAGGCTGAGGTGGAAGAATTGCTTCAACCTAGGAATGTGAGTCCAGCCTAGGCAACATAGTGAGACCTCATCTGTAAAATAAATAAATAAATACATACATAAATACACACATAAATAAATAAGACCAGTTGACTGTATTTATGTGGGTCTATTTCTGGATTCTCTATTCTGTTCCATCTATTTGTCTGTTCTTTGGCCAATAGGTAAAATATCATATTGTCTGGATTACTACAGTTTTATAATGTCTTGAAGTTGGTAGTGTGTGTTCTGACTTCATTCTTCTTTGATATTGTCTTAGCCATTCTTGGTCTTTTTAACTCTCCATATGCAATTTATTTTTATGTATTTCTTTAGAGACAGGTCTTGCTCTGTCACCCAAGCTGGAATGCAGTGGCATGATCATAGCTCACTATAACCTTGAACTCCTGGGACCAAGTGATCCTCCCACTTCCGTCTGCTGAGTAGCCAGGACTGCAGGTACACATTGCCTTGCGCAGCTAACTTAAATTTTTTTTTTAATTTTGTAGAGAATGTGGTCTCTCTATTTTGCCCACGCTGGTGGTCTCAAATTCCTGGCCTCACATGATCCTCCTGCCTTGCCTCTTAAAGTGCTGAGCTTACAGGCATAAGCCACTGCTCCATATACAGTTTAGAACCAGTTTGTTGATACCTACAAAATAACTTGTTGGGATTTCAGTTGAGACTGTGTTGAATCTATAGATCAAGTTGTTGGCAAGAATTGACATCTTGACAATATTGAGTCTCTGCATTTATTTAGTGCTGCTTTGATTTCTTTCAACAGAGTTTTGTAGTTTTTTTCATGCAGGCCTTACACATTTTTAAAAGATTTATACCTAAATATTTCATATGTAGGGTACAAATATAAATAATATTATTGTTTTATTTTATTTATTTACTTGTGCGACGGAGTCTTGCTCTGTCGCCCAGGCTGGAGTGCAGTGGCGTGATCTCGGCTCACTGCAAGCTCCGCCTCCCAGGTTCACGCCATTCTCCTGCCTCAGCCCTCCTGAGTAGCTGGGACTACAGATGTCCACCACCACACCTGGTTAATGTTTTGTATTTTTCATAGAGATGGGGTTTCACCGTGTAAGGCAGGATGGTCTTGATCTCCTGACCTTGTGATCCACCTGCCTCAGGCTCCCAAAGGGCTGGGATTACAGGCGTGAGCTACTGCGCCCAGCCAATAGTATTATGTTTTAAATTTAAAAGTCCACTGTTCTTCACTGATACATGAGAAATAAATTGATGTTTGCATATGAACCTTGTATCCTGCAACAATGGTATAATAACTTATTAGTTACAGAGATTTTTTTATTAATTCATTCCAATTTTCTACATCAATGACAATTTCATCTGTGAACAAAGGCAGTTTTATTTCTTCTTGCCCAGTCTGTATCTTTTCTTTGCTTTTTGCATTAGCTAGGACTTACGGTACGATATTGAAAAGCAGTGGTGAGAGGGGGCATCATTACCTTGTTCCTGATGTTAGTATAAAGGCTCTAGTTTCTTACCACTAACTATGATGTTAGCTGTAGGAGGTTTTTTTAAATCGAGTTGAGGAAGTTCCCCTCTATTTGTAGTTTACTGAGAGTTATTATCATTCCAAATGGGTATTGTATTTTGTGAAATACATCTATTTGACATCTATTTTTTTGCATCTATTGATACGATCATGTGATTTTTCTTTTCTTTTTTTGAGACAGGGTCTCACTCTGTCGCACCAGCTGGAGTGCAGTGGTGCGAACACAGCTCACTGCAGCCTCCACCTCCTGAGCCATGTGATCTTTCTTATTTAGCCTGTTAATGTGATAGATTACATAAATTGATTTTCAAACATTGAACCAACCTTTCATACCTGAGATAAATTTCACTTAGTCATGGTGTATAATTTCTTCTATGGATTATTAGATTCAATTTGCTAATATTTGTTGGTGCAAAAGTCATTGTGGTTTTTGCCATTGAAAGTAATGGCAAATGACTTTTGCACCAACCCAAGGATTTTGCTAAGGATTATTGCATCTATATTCATGAGAGATACTGCTCTGTAGTTGTATTAGTCAGAATTCTCTAGGGAGATATTGGGAGAACCCACCCCCAATATTTCAACATAGGTTCTATTTTCCATAAGTGTTGGCCGTCTGAGAAATAAAGAGAGACAGTACAAAGAGAGGAATTTTACAGCTGGGCTGCCAGGGGTGACATCACATATTGGTAGAACTGTGATGCCTGCCTGAGTCTCAGACCAGCAAGTTTTTATTAAGGGTTTCAAAAGGGGGGGGGGTGTGAGAACAGAGAGTAGGTACAAAGATCACATGCTTCAAAGGGCAAAAAGCAGAATCACTGATAAGGGTCTAACAAAGATCACATGCTTCTGTGGGAACAGGGCAAAGGGCAAAAGCAGAACCACTGATAAGGGTCCAACAAAGATCACAGGGCAAAGGGCAAAAGCAGAACCACTGATAAGGGTCTATGTTCAGCGGTGCACATATTGTCTTGATAAACACCTTAAACAACAGAAAACAGTGTTCGAGAGCAGAGAGCCTGTCTGACCACAAATTTACTAGGGCTGAGTTTTCCCAACCCTGGTAAGCCTGAGGGTTCTGCAGGGTCCATAAAAATCACTATTATTCTGTTCTTTTTCAAGGTGCACTGATGACATATTGTTCAAACACACATGTTTTACAATCAATTTGTACAGTTAACACAATTATCACAGTGGTCCTGAGGTGACGTATATCCTCAGCTTATGAAGATAACAGGATTAAGAGATTAAAGACAGGCATAAGAAAGTATGAAAGTATTATTTGAGAACTGATAAATGTCCATATAAAGATGAAATCTTCACAATTTATGTTCCTCTGCCATGGCTCCAGTCGGTCCCTATGTTCGGGGTCCCTGACTTCCCATAATAGGAAGATAGTGCCAAAGGGATATATAGAGAGAGAGATATGAAAGAGATTTATTAGAGGAATTGGCTCACACAATTATGGAGGCTGAAAAGTCCAATGACAGGCCATCTGCAAGCTGGAGACCCTGGAATGTTAATGGCATAACTAAATCCAAGGCCGAAGGCCTGAGAACCCAGGGGCCTGCTGGTGCAAGTCCTGGAGTCCACAGGCCAGGGCAGGAGAGTATGGGTATATCCCAGCTCCTGCAGATAAATCAACACACTTGCTTTTTGTGTTTTTTTTCCTCTCTCAGCTCTTGGCTTATTAGATGGTGCCTGCCCACATTGAGGGTGGCTCATCTTTACCTCATCCACTTAGACTCACACACTCACCTTCTCATGCTGATCACAAGCACATCCAAAAGTAATGCTTTACCAGGTTTCTACAGTGTTCCTTAATCCATTCAAGTTAACACCTAAAATTAATCCTCACAGTAGTTTTCTTTTGTTGTAATGTCTTTGTCTGTTTCAGTATTGGGGTAATGCTGCCCTCATGGAATGAGTTAAGAAGTATTGCCTCTGATTCTGTCTTCTGGAAGAGATAGTAGAGAATTGGTATAGTTTATTTCTGAATGTTTGGTAGAATTCACCAGTGAACCCACCTGGACTTGGTGATCTCTGTTTTAAAAGATTATGAATTATTGATTTAATTTCTCTAATACATGTAGGCCTCTTCAGATTGTCTGTTTTTCTTGTGTGAGTTTTAGCAAATTCTGTCTTTTAAGGAATTTGTTATCATTTTCCTTTTTTTTCTTTACTTTGAGATGGAGTTTTGCTCTTGTCGCCCAGGCTGGAGTGCGGTGGTGCGATCTCCGCTCACTGCAACTTCTGCCTCCCTGGTTCAAGCAATTTTCCTGCCTCAGCCTCCTGAATAACTGGGATTACAGGTGCCCACCACCACACCTGGCTAATTTTTGTATGTTTAGTAGAGATGAGATTTCACCATGTTGGCCAGGCTGGTCTCCAAATCCTAACCTCAGGTAATCCACCTGCCTTAGCCTCCCAAAGTGCTGGGATTACAGGCGTGAGTCACCATGCCTGGATATCAATTTCTTAAATTGACATATAGGTTATCATATTTTGGGGAATAAAGTTGTTTATAATATTCCTTTATTATTCTTCCAGTGTCCATGGGATCTGTAGTTATGTGCCTTCTTTCATTGCTCATATCAGTAATATGTGTCTTCTCTATTTTTTTTTCTTAGCCTGGCTAGAGGCTTATTGATTTTTCTTGATCTTTTCAAAGAACCAGAATTTAGTTTTATTTTTCTCTATTGGTCTCCTGCTTTACATTTCATTGATTTCTACTCTAGTGTTTATAATTGCTTTCATTCTTCTTACTTTAGAATTAAGTTGCTCTTCTTTTTCTAGTTTCATGAAGTAAAACTTTAGACTACTAATCTTATATCTTAATTCTTTTGTACATTTCTCTTGAGATTTCTTTTCTGACCCATTTGTTATTTAAAACTGTGTGGTTTTATTTCTAAGTATTTTGGGTATTTCCTGCTAAATTTATGTTATTGATTTTTAGTTTAATTCTACTGTGGTCTGAGAGCAGACGTTGTATTATTTCTAGTCTTTTAAATCTGTTAAGGTGCATTTTATGGCTCACAGTGTGTCTTGTCATGGTAAATGTTCCATGTGAGCTTGAGAAGAATCTGTATTTTGCTGTTATTAGATGAAGTAGTATATAGATGTCCCTTGTATACAGTTGATTGATGGTGCTACTGAATTCAACTATGTCCTTGCTGATTTTCTGCCTTCTGGATTTTATTCATTACTGATAGATGGGTGTTGAAGTTTACAATTATAATAGTGGATACATCTGTTTCTCCTTGCAGTTCTGTCCATTTTTGCCTCATGTATTTTGATGCTCCAGTGTTGGCACGTGTACATTAAGGATTTTTATTTCTTATTACATTGACCCCTTTATCATTTTGTGATCCACTTTTTAATCCTGATAACTTTCCTTGGTCTAAAGTCAGCTGTGTCTGAAATTTATATAGCTATTCCTGCTTTCTCTTGATGACTGTTAGTCTGTTTTCATGCAGTTAATAAAGACATACCCGACACTGGGTAATTTATAAAGGAAAGAGGTTTAATGGACTCACAGTTCCACATGGCTGGGGAGGCTTCACAATCATGGTAGAAGGCAAATGAGGAGCAAAGTCACGTCTTACGTGGCAGCAGGCAAGAGAGTTTGTGCAGAGGAACTTCTGTTTATAAAACCATCAGATTTCATGAGACTTACTCACTACCATAAGAACAGTATGCGGGAAACCACCCCCATGATTCAGTTATCTCCACCTGGCTCTACCTTTGACATGTGGGGTTTACTACAATTCAAGGTGAGATTTGGGTGGGGACACAGCCAAACCATATCAGTTTTACTATTAGGATGGTATATCCATCCATTTACTACACAATCTACATGTGTCTTTATATTTAAAGTGGGTTTCTTGTAGACAACATATAGTTGAGTCATGTTTTTTATCTACTGTAACAATCTCTTGTTTTGAATTGATATATTTAGACCATTGACTTTTAAAGTGATTATTGATATAATTGGATTATTATCTACCATATTTGTTACTTTTTTCTACTTGCTGCCTTTGTTCATTGTTCCTGTTTTTGTCTTCCACTCTTTTTCCGAGTTTTGGTGTTTTAATTGAACATTTTATGTGATATTGTCGCATGGTTTTTTCTGAAAGTATCTTATTTCTCTGCTTTTGAAGGTTAATTTTGTAGGATGTTGATATGGTTTAGCTCTGTGTTCCCACCCAAATCTCATGTTGAATTGTGTTCCCGAATATTGAAGGTGTGGCCTGGTGGGAGGTGATTGGATCACGTGGATGGTTTCTAACAGTTTAGCACTATCCCTCTAGTGCTGTCTCGTGACAGAGTTCTCATGAGATCTGGTTGTGTAAAAGTGTGTAGCACTTCCCACTTAGCTCTCTCTGTCTTCTGCCACCATGTGAAGATGTGCTTGCTTCCCCTTTGCCCTTCTGCTATGATTCTGAGTTTCCTGAGGCCTCCCAGCCATGCCTCTTGTACAGCCTGTGGAACCTCTTTTCTTCATAAATTACCCAGCTTCAGGTAGTTCTTTATAGCAGTGTGAGAATGGGCTAATACAGACACACAATGCTAGGTAGGTACTTTTTTCCTCTCAACACTTTAAATATTTCACATCACTATCTTATTGTTTGCATGATTTCTGACAAGTCAGATATCTTTCTTATCTTTGCTTTTCTATATATAAGATGTTTTTTTCCCCTCTGGCTTCTTTCAGGATTTTTTTCTTTATCTTTGCTTTTCTGCAATTTGAATATGATTTGCCTGCATGCATTTTTTTTTATTTTTTTATTTTCATTTTTGGAAGTTAACCTGCTTGGTGTTCTCTGAGCTTCCTAGGTCTGATGTTTGGTGGTTTGGTGTCTGATATTAATCTGGGGAAATTCTCAGTCATTATTGCCTCAGATATTGCTTCTATTCTTTCTCCTTCTGGTATTCCCATTGTACATATTTATAACCTTTGTAGTTCCACTGTTTGTTGATTTTTTTGTTTTTTTCAGTCTTTTTTTCTCTTTGCTTTTCAGTTTTGGGCATTTCTATTGTCATATTCTCAAGCTCAGGGATTCCTTTCTCAGCCATGTCCAATCTACTAATGAATCCATTAAAGCAATTCTTCATTTCTGTTAGTGTTTTTTAATCTCAAGCATTTATTTTTTATTCTTTCTTAGAATTTCCATTTACCTGCTTAGATTACCCATTTGTTCTTGCATGTTGTCTGTTTTTTTTGTTTTTTGTTTTTTTTCCAGTAGAGCCTCTGGCATATTCATCATATATATTTTAAATTGCTAGTCTGATAATTACAACATCCCTGCCATATCTGACTCTGGTTCTTCTGGGGTTTTTTCTTTTTTGAGATAAAGTCTCGCTCTGTCACCCAGGCTGGAGTGCAGTGGTGTGATATCAGCTCACTGCAACCTCCACCTCCTGGGTTCCAGCAATTTTTGTGTCTCAGCCTCCCAAGTAGCTGGGACTATAGGCATGTGCCACCATGCCTGGCCAATTTTTGTATTTTTAGTAAAGACAGGGTTTCACCATGTTGGCCAGGCTGGGCTTGAACTCCTGGCCTTGAACTCTTGGCCTCAAGCTATCCACCTACCTTGGCTTTCCAAAGTGCTGGGATTACAGACATGAGTTACTGCACCTGGCCTGACTCTGGTTCTGATGCCTGCTGTGTTTTCAAACTCAATTTTTTACCTTTTAGTATATCTTGTAATTTTTTGTTGGAAGTTGGACACAATATACTGAGTAAAGGCACTGCAGTAAAAAGGCATTTAATTGAAATGTGGTGGGAGGGAAAGTGTTCTATTGTCTTATAATTAGGCCTCAGTCTTTAGGGAGCCAGTGTTTCTGGACTGTGAACTTTATAAGTGCTTCTCAGCCCCCAGCTCCACTCAGGTGGGACAGAATGGGGCTAGAGTTGGATATTTCCCTTCCCCCAGGTCAGTTAAGCTTTGATAAAACACCAATAAGTTAGGCTCAGGTAAAAACAGTTTCTCTTGAGGAGAGGCCTGCTAAAGACCAGAATGCTTTGTTTACTTTCCTTCGTCCTCTGGCAGAAGCGTGGGAGGATTTTTTCTCCAGTCTTCATTGTGAGAACCTGGTAGAGCTCCTACAGGTAAAACTTACAAAAGTGTGGGTGCCTCCATCTAAGTCTGGGCCCCTCTGGAGTTTTTTTTAATTTTTTTTATTTTTATTTATTTTTATTTTTTGTCTGTTTGTTTTGAGACGGAGTCCCGCTCTCTTGCCAGGCTGGAGTGCAGTGGCATGATCTTGGCTCACTGCAATCTCCGCCTCCCAGGTTCAAGCAATTCTCCTGCCTCGGGCTCCTGAGTAGCTGGGACTACAGGCACACACCACCACGCCCAGCTAATTTTTGTATTTTTAGTAGAGACAGGGTTTCACCATGTTGGCCAGGATGGTCTCGATCTCTTGACCTCATGATCTGCCCGCCTCAGCCTCCCCAAGTGCTGGGATTATAGGTGTGAGGCACCGTGCTTGGCCCCCTCTGGAGTTTTTAACTGACTCATCCTGAGCGTCCAGCAATTCATCAGTTACATTTCAGGTTTTCCTGTGGAGGTTCTGCTTGTGGGTTTGTGCTATGGTAACTTGTGACTCTGAATTTACTTGTGTGTTTCTCTAATACTGGGGACAGCAGTTTGCCCTGTGACATCAATTCCCTGATATATCTAGGAAGAGTTGTTGGTTTTCAGCTAGTTTAGTGTTCCTCTTGTTAGGATGGAGTGGCAACTTCCAAGCTCCTTACAGGCTGTACTGAAAACCTGAAGTCAGCCATTAATTTATTTTTTTTCCTTATGGTTTTCATTTATTAGAAAAACTGTGTAACATTGAAGAAGACATTTTAAATCCTTGTAAAATAACCTTCATGTTTTCATTTATTCACATTGATTTTCAATCTTTGTTTACATGCATACATTTTAACTTAGCTATTATCACAGTAAATGTATAAAAATTTTCATTAAGTGTTTAGCACACCTTAAGTATATTTTATTTTCAGAATCTTCACAATTATTTTTTAAATTGTTGTTTAATATTCCACCTGACTGATATTCATTCATTTTCCTAATTTTCTTCCTATTGGATATTGTTTGTTTCTAGCTGTCTTCTGTTGAGATTCGTTCTTCAGTTTCAGCTAGCCTCAACTTACTAAACATGAGGCATTTTATATCGGATTTTAACTTTTTTTTTGGTAGAGATGGGGGTCTCACTATGTTGCCCAGGTTGGAGTGCAGTTGTGCAGTTATGGCTCACTGCAGTCTTGAACTCCTGGACTCAGGTGATCCTCCCACCTGAACCTCCCAAGTAGCTGGGACTACAGGTGTGTACCACCATGTTCTGCTAATGTTTTTTACATTTTTGTAGAGAGGGTCTCACTATGTTTTCCAGGCTGGTCTTGAACTCCTAGCCTCAAGCAATCCTCCCACCTTGGCCTCCCAAAGCGCTGGGATTACAGATGTGAGCCACCATACCCAGCCACATCAGATGTTTTTATTTCAACTTATAGAGGAAGGAATTTAAGTTTAGTTATGTTAAATATAACAAGATTATGTAACAAGTAAGCATCAGAGCAGGATTTCAACTCAGTATGCGGAAGATCAAAAGCCTGTATTCTTTACCTCCATGGTATGCCATTACTTCAGCAAATACCTTTTTTCCTTCTTTTGAATAACTTCCTAAGATAAAATCCCAGAAATATACTGTTTGTGATTCATAATACAAGTTTTCAAACTTGTTTATACTAGGAAAACATTGCTGTTCTTTATCACTATACTAGTTTATCCCTTAGTATACTCAAAATTAATATTTTGAGTAGTACCAGTTTTAATTTTATTTTGTATATAAGTTCAAAGCCTTCCAAAGTGTTTGTTTATGATTTATTTTCTTGTTAAAATCTGTTCTTGTTCATTGCCTTTTTATAAGTGTTGTCTTGATGTTTATATTTGACATGTAAATTTTAATTTGTCAATCTGTTTCTTCTTTTAATTGTTCCAAATTTTAGAAAGTTGTTTCAAGTATCTGATACATAATTCTAATTTATGCTAGTTTTTCTAACATTTGATATTCAGCTGCTGATTTTGAGTATATTTTTGTGTATGGCCTAAGATGCTATTATTCCTGTTGTTATTTAGTCATCCTAGTATTATATTCAATCAACCTCCCCCACCACCACCACTGTTTTGAGTGTGGTTGCATTAAAAAGCATGTGGGCTTTTGGTCAGAATAGATTTGGGTAAAATCCTGGCTGTATCAGTCCCCTACTACTTTAAGAGTAACTTTTTCACAAAAGGAGCTAGAAGATCCTCTGCTTTGCCTCTAGTGCTGAGGAATGTTGCACCTACAACTATCATGGAAGACGCTGAAGCCTCCGGTATGCAACCCTGTACTCCCAACACCCTCAGGGAGCTCCAGCTCTGGGGGCCTCGGACATTCATGCCAGGTAAAGGTGTAGGACACAGGCCAGGCATGGTGGCTCACAGCCATAATCCCAGCACTTTAGGTGAGAGGATTGCTTGAGGCCTGGAGTTCAAGACTAGCCTGAACCACGTAGCAAGACCCCATCTCTACAAAAAATTTAAAAAATTAGTCACATATGGTAGCGTGCACCTGTAGTCCCAGCTACTTGAGAGGCTCTTGGAGAGGGATCACTTGAACGTAGGAGTTTGAGGCTGCTGTGAGCTATGATCATGCCACTGTACTCCAGCCTGGGTGACGGAGCAAGACCCTGTCTCAAAAAAGAAAAAGAAAAAAAAAGAAGCTATAGGACGTAGGGGAGCTAGTCATATGTCTGTCCTACTAAAAGTCTAGATGGCACAGGGCAATGGCACTTGTGTTAGAACCAGAATGCAGCTATGACTGACTTGGAACCATCTGTCAGAGGGAAAAAGGCAGGCAAATAGTTACTCATTTGACCAAAGCAGAAGAAAACCAAAATGTCCAATGCCTCCAGGAAGAGAGGCAAAGATAGAGATACTAATCATTTCTCTACACATCTGGCATGCCGTGGGTGAAGAAGAGAGCCAAGTTGGTGAATAGATCTGGAAAGGTTACCATCATGCTTGACTGAGCTCTGCCCTCCAACCAAACACCCCTGAGCAGCCGCAGCACGCCTCACCATGCTTCCCACCACACGTGGATCAAGAGCACCTCCACAGGTTCTCAGAAGCTACAGCACCAGGACCCCCATTTGCCTGCTTTTTGCTGTTCCTCTTAATACAGGGTCTTGCAATCACAGCTTACTGCAACCCCTGCCTCCTAGGCTCAAGCGATCCTCCCACCTCAGACTTCCAAGTAGCTGGGACTACAAGTGCATGCCACCATGCCCAGCTAATTAAAATTTTCTTTTTGGTAGAGACAGTGTTTCTCCATGTTGCCCAGGCTAGTTTCAAACTCCTGGGCTCAAGCAATCCTCCTGCCTCAGCCTCCCAAAGTGTTGGGATTACAGGCATGAGCTACCATGCCTGGCCTCTCTTGGTAATTTGGACTATGCCTCTCCCAAATATATACCTCTTGGCCTCTGCACGAGCGAAGGTGGCCTTTGGCATGTTATTTCCAGCACTATGGTTTACTTCAGCTTTTTAAATTGTTTCCTTCATAATTTCTACTGTCATCCATTGTCAGCGTTTCTAGCTATGCTGTTAAGGGTTGTTCTTTTGTTTTGTTTTGTTTTGTTTTTTGAGATGGAGTTTCACTCTTATTGCCCAGGCTGGAGTGCAATGGCATGATCTCGGCTCACTGCAACCTCTGCCTCCTGGGTTCAAGCTATTCCCCTGCCTCAGCCTCCCGTGTAGCTGGGATTACAGTGCCCACCACCACGCCTAGCTAATTTTTTTGTACTTTTAGTAGAGTTGGGGTTTCACCATGTTGGCCAGGCTGGTCCTGAACTCCTGACCTCAGGTGATCCACCCACCTTGGCCTCCCAAAGTGCTGGGATTACAGGTGTGAGTCACCATGTCTGGCCCCAAGGATTATTCTTTTGATTTGGGGGAACAGGGTTCCTTGGCCCTATTACCCACCGCATTGTTCTCCACTCTCTGCATCCTGAGCATCTTCATCTGCATTTTTCACTCCTGAGTACTGGCAGAGATGAGCACAAGGGTAATGGGATTTGATGTAGTGACATTGTATCCACCACAGGCTTAGAGATTCTGTATCCACCACAGGCTTAGCGAGGTTGTATCCATCATACAGTTATGTTGCATCCATCATACATCTAGAGATGTTGTGTGCACTATACAATCAGCAATATTGTGTCCATCATACGTTCAATAATCACAAAAAGGCATTACATTGCCCACATTTCTGAGCACATCTTCCCTGAAAATTTTGACACGTGGTTCTAGGACATCACATTTTCCACGCACTGGTTCTTTTTCTTCTGGATATCAAGCCCTCAGGTCCACATTATCTAGAAGGTGGTTCTTTAAGGTAGTCCAAGAAGGAAATGGGGGAGAAATTTCCCAAAGGCTTTTAAAAGCAATACCTTGCTGACACTCATTGAAACTCATTTCAGAGAATTTGGTGATGGTTTTTGGAAACCATAAGCATTCCAGAAGAACAGAGTAGCTAGAAGTGCCCCAACCATTCATGTGTCCCAGGACTGACTGACGGTGGAAAAGCTTTATGTGTGTGTATTTTCCTTGCTGTCTGGTCAAGGTCTCCAATCAATAGTTTAAAACTTTTTCACGGTTCATTTTCGACCACTCAGAATTTCCTTTAACTTTCCTGCAAACTCAAATATGCATTTAAAAATAATCTGTTCCATTTTTGCAGGATATGGTTGAAAGATATTTCAGATTATCTAGTCTACCATATTGCCCCCCACCTTTTTTTAAATCAGGAACTTTAAGCAAAAACCAGTAACAACCAGGTTCTTCAATGGTATTCCTGCCATGGCCAAGACAAGCACCGAGTCCTTTAACTGACCTGCATCAAGTTGCTTAGGGAGATTTTTCCCTCTAGTTTGAGTGTTTAATGCTTTCTTTGCTGCTTATTTTCACTCAATATGGTAGAAACACTTTGAAATCTGCCCAAATTCCATCAGCCCTATTGGAGAGGCACCCGAGAAATGAAGATGATGTTTCTGACTCATAACTTTCTTTGACATAAGGGAAAGATAGGAGTCAGAATAGAGGATATACATTCCTTTATCTTCTTCTCAAGTGCTTCTCCAAGTGTGACTCAGACCAGGAGCATCAGCATCACCTGGGAATGTGCCATAAAATGCAGATTCTCAGACCCTATTCCATACCTACTCAATCAAAACTTTCAGGCATGGGCTCCAGAGATCTGTGTGTTCAAGTCCTCAGGTGACTCTGATGGCATGCTTACATTTGAGACCCTCTGCTCTGGTCTGATCACCCAGAATCTCCCTTGGGAGAGCTACCTTGAAATTTCTGCTTACTTCCCCCGCAGCGTATTGAAGACTCTGCAGTGGTTGTTTTGTTTTGTTTTGTTTTGAGACAGAGTCTCACTCTGTCGCCCAGGCTGGAGTGCAATGGTGCGATCTAGGCTCACTGCAACCTCCACCGCTGGGATTCAAGCGATTCTCCTGCCTCAGCCTCCTGAGTAGCTGGGATTACAGGCACGTGCCACCACGCCCGGCTAACTTTTTGTATTTTTGGTACAGACAGGGTTTCACCTCCGCAGTGGTCGTTAAAGCTTGACCACTAAATTGCCCTGGTTCTTCAGCATGCGCTAGGCAGGCTGGACCAGAAGCTGGGAGACCTGGCTCCCAGTCTCATTCTCATTACAACCAGTCCTGGAGTTTTCCCTCACCATGAAAATGGGATTTTTACCATCTGCTTTCTCTGCTTTGTGTTGCAGGAAGATAAAAAAATAATAATAATGGATATTCAAACGGCTTATGTTGCATGTAAAATGCAATGTGGCATTGATTGTAGATCCCTTAATTCAGACAGATTTCCCCACGCAGACGCTGTGTGTCACAGGGGAATGGGCAGCATCACTTTTTACATCCAGTCATATTCTATGAAATTGCAACAAATTCGAACTTGTGAATATAAAAGATGCCATTGTGGGAGTGTAGTGAATAAAAAACAGCTTTCATGAAGCTCAAATCTTGAAAATCAGATGCTTTCTGGGTCTTCTTTAACTGTAAAAGAGATAAAGTATTAGAAATGGAGAAGGAAAGGAGGGAAAAAGCCATCCATTTACTGCTTAAGAATGTCTCTGCTATCGCGATACCTAAGGTCACATGTGTAGCCACTTGGGTTAATGATACTCAGTTTGTCCACAGAGTGGCAGTAGCACCTGTCTGAGAATCAGTCTCAGCTGGGGTTCCTTCTGTCTACAGAAAGTGAAAGACAGACTGTTACTCAAATTCCACATGCAAAAGAAGCCTTCTTACATTAAATACCTGGGCATTTCAGGAAGAAGTTTTATTTGACTTAAATTGTGAAGGCAATTTCTCATTTGAGGAAAAGAAAGATATAACATGTTTCGGTTGAAATGTCAAGATCCTTTGATTGCACATGTAGTTTCCTAGGATAAATTATTCTAGCCAATGGAGCAGAAACTGGCTAATCAAAGGAACAGTGCACAGTTACACTTCTGTATGTCATTCTCTTTTTTGAAAATAATAGCTGGAATTTTTTTTAAAAGTGAAATTACAATTTACCACCTCAACCCAGAGGACGTATTAGCTTGATAACTTATTCACGGTTGCTGGTGAGTTCAGGCTTAACTATCAGCTGCCACTCACAAGTGTTTACACTTGACCTTTCCAAATGAGACCTCAAACGTCTTGGTAGTGGGTGGGTTTAAACAAAGCTGCCCACGCGAGAACCATTGTGGAGCTTCTTGCTCCCGGGCCAGTCACGGACAAGCTCATGACCAGCACACTCAGATGCGACAATCAGATAAGAAGAGGCAAGAGAAGACTTTCTGGGAAATAAAAGATCATTTTTGTGATTTCTTTACATTCAGATCATATTAATTAGATGGAGATAGACATTATTTCTCCTGTTTATGTAAAATAATTTAGACAATGAAGTCACGAAATTCATGAGAATAATTTAAAAACTGTTGGAACTTCCCAATGTTTTTCTTGGCATTCAGTCATTACACATAGAAATGTATACTATGCCGACTCCTAATGACTTAGCAGATCCCTCGGGCTTTGTTCCACAGGATGTGACATTTCCTCTGCCAAATTTTCCTGCCTCTTTTCCCAATCATAGGACTGCTATTCTCCCTGACAAGTAAAGAATGGCAAGATCTTTTATTAAAAAAGATGTTTTATGTATCTTTTAAATTTTTTAATGTATGTATCTGCCCCTGAAATTATTAAGAATGGCTTAATAATAATCCCTTTCATCTTACTGCAGAAGACACTATTGTAATAGCATGACTAGGAAGGAAACATAGCTAATTATTAAGATGAATCATTTAGCAAGGTGGGGAAAAATCCCTTGTGTGTAAAAATATCTAGTGATTGACATGTTACCAAATTTATACAAAATAAATTTCCGTGTAATTGAGACTGATTTTTCCTCTTAGATGGAAAGAACCATCCTGATCAGGACTGGTGTTGGGGGAATGTTTTCCTTATGAAATGAGAAACAGAGCTTCTGTAGGGCCATCCGAGATCAGGATGCTTGCTTCAAGATGCCACTCTGCCTCTCTCCCCACCTGCCAAGTGTTTCCTGCTTGGTATTGGCTGGTTCCTATTGGCTTATTGTAAGGATTTTGACTTCTACACTGCATGAACCGGGGAGTCACTGGAAGAGTTTCAGAGGTGCACCTTGGTAGACTTAGGCTTTCTCTGGATCTCATTGGCTGCTCTTACGAGTCCAGAATGGAAGAGGATGAGGACAAATGCAGGGGGATGTTAGGAGACCACTGGGCAGATCCCTGTCATTTCTCTCTCTCTGATTCCTTTTGCTGCCACTTTCTTCTTGTCCCCTTGGCTCCAGCCCCCTGCCCTCCTTGCTGTTTCTTGCGTCTGTGAGGCATGCTCCTGCCTCAGGCTCTCTGCCTGCTGTGCTGTCACCCCGCAGACCCACGTGACTTCCTCCTGAACCCCCTTCAGGCCTCTGGTCAAACATCACCCTCTCATCGAGGCCTTCCTTGACCACACTGCTTAAAATTGTCCCCCTCGCTTCACCTTACCACCTTCACTGCCTCATTTCTCCTTTGCACTTACTCACCATCTGACATGGTTATCCAGAGCACGAGCCCCACGAGGAAGGGTCTGTCTTGTCCACTGTTGGACCCCTGACACCCACCCCTAGGACTGGCCCACATTTGGGAATTGCATGGCTGTCTGAAGCCAGCACCCTCCTGGTTCTGTTGTTCCCTGGAAGTGGGGTTCAGTGTACCCCACGAACCAAGGCCCTCATCTCAGAGGGCATGCACATGGTCGCCTCAACTGTGCATTCACACTGGGCACTTCCTGCAGTTTACTCTCCTGTGTCAGATGCCCTTCAATGAAAGCAAGTACATTGCCACCGTGTCACACTTCTAGTTACCATTTTCTTTATGGTCCAGGTCCTGACCAGCTCTAAAGATGGGCCAGCTGCTGTATTTCCAAGAACCCCATGACTTCCAGGGCCCCTTGTTCCCAGGGAAGCCCCATACCCCAGTTGTCCTGTGCATAACCTCATGGGCCAGCACCTGGTAGCTGCTGGAAGGCTGGGCCCCTCCAGTCCTACCTCTAGTCCTGCCACTTTACAACTGAGCACCTCCCGCTGCAGCCTGCTGAGCCCTTCAGAGTCCTTGCCGCAGGCCCTGTTTACTTTTTCCTGAGAAGGTATCTGTGATGCCAAAGAGAGAGAAGCAGCATTTGCTAATTTGGATAAAATGTTTCTTTTGGAAGGGCAAATTGATGTACAGTTGTCCCTCAGTATCTGTTGGGACTGGTTCCAGGACCCCTGTGGATACCAAAACCCTCAAATGCTCAAGTCCCTTATATCAAATAGTGTAGAATTTACATATAACCTAAACACTTCCTCCTGTACACTTCAAATCATCTCTAGATCCCTTACACTACCTAATACAATCTAAATGCTATATAAATCATTGTTATACTGTATTTTTTAAATTGCTTTTTTTTATTGTTGTGCTATTATTTTATTGGGCTCCCCTCTCCCCATCCTGCCCCAGTAATTTCAATCCAAGGTTAGTGGAATCCATGGATGCAGAAACAATGGATACTGAGGGCCGGCTGACTAGACCTATTTTTGTTGTAATTACTCATTCTCTTCTACCTCATTAAGCTTGATTCTTTCAAGCATGAATACCTGGTTGAATCTGCATAACCTCTTATTATCGACCTACCTTTGTTCACACACAAATGATTGCTGCTTAGAGCTCTCCTGCTAGGCTCCTTTGGTAAAATAAATTTTATTTTCTCAAGATAGAAAGAAATGTGATACCTTGCATGTTCTGTGGTTTCCTTGTTTTGCTGGATTGCAAGTCCTTCAGGCTTAAACAAATATTCTGTACCCCAGCATCGGTGGTACCCAGCTCTCAGTTAAGAAAGAGATGTAATTAATGTGAATGCCACTCTTGGCGCCAGGCACTCCTGACTTGCCTCCACTGGGGACTGGTTCATACCCTCCTCTCCTGGCCTCAGTTTCCACACCTCTTAGTGAGGCCTTTGCCTTATACTTCAGAAATATTGTCAGTATGACTTTGAAGATGAAAGTTCGCCCCCAAAACCACTCTCTGTTATCACTGTGAAACCAGCGATGGAATGGAAAATGGATTTCTGAGACATTTTAAATTATTCCTTGCTTGTCTTTAGAGGCAAAATCAGATAACAAAGCTTATCAATTACACTTTTGTTTTACTCAAAACTCATGACTGCTCACTCAAAAGCTCCTTGTTCTTATCTTAAAACATTGTTTACAGTGTCCCAGATGAATGGCAACAAATCCTGGGGTTTGGTGTTTGGATGGTACATTTATTTCCTGGGGAAAGAAGTAACAGTTTGAGATGGAGCAGGGTTGGGGTGGGAAAATACTTCTCATTCTGAGGAATATTTAATTTTGCCAAGATGAGCATTCCTAGTTCTTAGTCTATTGATGAAAATAACTATGGTTTGTTTCTGGAACTTTTGACAAAAAAATAAATAACTTTGCAGCCTAGGGAGTTTGGTTTTAAAATGCAAACACAGGAGTTATGTGTTGAGACTTGGACAGGGTGTCATTTTCTTTTTAAAGGGCAGCAGTATGATTCTTTGATTTGTCTTTGTTATCTTGACTTTTAATCCAGATTCCTGGGCAGTTGGTTAGCCCCAGGACATCTCCAGGGGCAGGTGGCCTGGCCTTGGCACACTACCCAGTAAATCTCTGCCTGAGAGGATGCTTCAGCTGGGAGGCCAGCCTGATTTTTAAAGGCAGAATTGGACTATTTACTCTAAAACACTTAGTAACACACACTGTTTAGAAAGAAACATTCCTATTCTGGGAGGTAAGAGGAGACACACAGAAGTGTCATTTACTTCTAGTGTTTTCTGGTAGAAGCTATGAAACTGAGTTTACTCTCTGGAAATTTGTAGTTTATTTTCTAGAAAATTGCATTTTATCACTGCAAAAAGGATTTTATTTCCAAGTGAGTAGGCTTTTGAGCAAGAGTTTTGGAGTCACAGAGACGGAGTTAAGAAAGTGATAATGTGCAGTGGCGATTCTCAAGTTCAAGGAGGAAAAATAACATGCTTTTATTGGGAGACTTTGTAGAAGCCAGCAGTTTCTTGGCACCAAATAAATAATTTTGTTGTGAATCGAGGGAGAATTATCCATAGTATTTTTTACTAACCAAAGAAATGCAAGGAGAATTATAATTCATCAGGTTTTGATGGTCAGGAAAGCCAAGCTGTGTTATTAGGGTCATGACAATCACAGACATTACAGATGGCTGACCTGTAGTGTGTTTGTGTGGATAGAGGGCAGACGGTAGAGTGTGAAATATATCACAAATTTATGCCAAATAATCTGGATAATTACTATTGCTTAAAATTTAAGTGCACAGCTAGAAAAGTGGGTAGTGATGCACTACGGTCTTGCTGAACACTGGGTAAGAAAATCATGGCAAACGCTGAGTCTGTTTTGGAAATGTTCTAAAACCAGACTATTAACACAGTGAGCCATTTTAAATGTGGCTTGCTACGTGTTTGGAGAGAAACACATACTCTTTTATTAGGAACATGAAACAAACTCTTTGAGCCGCAGTATCACTGCGAGTGAGTTTAATTGCTGGGATTAATAAATCACAGCTGCGAACGTTAAATTCTTGGCAGGATTCTTTATTCAGCTGTTTTCCCCTTGCCCCATTACATTCCAGATTTACGGTCTGCATTATGTCTGGAGCCAGAAGTAAGCTTGCTCTTTTCCTCTGCGGCTGTTACGTGGTTGCCCTGGGAGCCCACACCGGGAAGGAGAGCGTGGCTGAACATCACGAGGCTGAATATTATGTGGCTGCCGTGTACGAGCATCCATCCATCTTGAGTCCGAACCCTCTGGCTCTCATCAGCCGCCAGGAGGCCTTGGAGCTCATGAACCAGAACCTTGACATCTATGAACAGCAAGTGATGACTGCAGCCCAAAAGGCAAGAATGCTTCTCAGAACCTGAGTTTCTCTCGTAGAACACAACAAATTGCTCTTTACCCCTTGATCAGTGGTTGGGTAATCCCAGGCTTCCTACCACCCTCTGAAAAATCATCCAACGAGCGGGTGCGGTGGCTCACACCTGTAATCCCAGCACTTTGGGAGGCGGAGGCGGGCAGATCACGAGGTCAGGAGATCGAGACCATCCTGGCTAACACGGTGAAACCCCGTCTCTACTAAAAACACAAAACATTAGCCGGGCGAGGTGGCGGGCGCCTGTAGTCCCAGCTACAAGGGAGGCTGAGGCAGGAGAATAGCGTGAACCCGGAAGGCGGAGCTTGTAGTGAGCTGAGATCCGGCCACTGCACTCCAGCCTGGGCGCCAGAGCGAGACTCCGTCTCAAAAAAAAAAAAAAAAAAAAAAAATCATCCAGCTAGTTAACCTGAGTTGAATTAGTCAGTTGGATTAGGAGCCTTACCCCTCAGAGAGTGGTCCATGGACCGGCAGCATCAGCATCCCCTGGGAGCTTGTTAGAAATGCAGGATCTTGGACTGCACCCCAGACCTACCGAATCAGAATGTGCATTTTAGCAGGATCCCCAGGCGATGCTTTCACACGGCAAGTGTGAGAAGTCCAGGACTAGATCGCCGCTTCTCAAGTGTGGTTGTACATAAGAATCACCCAGGAAGTGGTAAACAGTGTGGCTGCCTGGGTCCCGGAGAGTCCGTTGTAATTGGTGTGGAAGGGGTGTGGACTGGGCATTGGGATTGTTTCAAGGCTCCCCAGGGCAGTCTAATGTGCAGAAAAATTTGAAGATGACTGGGCGTGATGACCTCTCTGAGTCATCCAAAGCCTCACTGAAGTAGTAAACATCTGCAGGAATGCCTTTTGCTCCCTTCAGACTGTTTGGGGCTCGTTTCCGGTCTCTGTGTCAGACTGTGAACAGTCTGAGACCTTTGCCCAGACAGAACAGACCCCAAACTGACAAAGGGAAGGTCAGTGCCAGCCTTTGTGAAGGCTTCCTGGTTGACCTGAATTTCTTGCTCCCTCCAGGAAGGGTGGGGACAAAGGAGAGGCCCCCTGGGGGCAAAGAGGGAAATGTGGTGCCAGAGGTTGCCTAAGAAAATGCCCTGCTGGAAAACACAAACCCAAAGGGAAGTTTGGGCTGTAACTGGTGCAGGGTGACCAAGCGCAACTGCTTGAGGAAGCTCTGCTGTGCCTCAACAGGATGTAAACTCATTGTGAGCAACACTTTCCTGCTCTGTGGGAATGTAAAGGGCAGAACCAGCCCTGCCAGCAGGTCCTGCCCCAAACAGCCCCTGCCTTAGAGCAGGGCGGTCAGGATGGCCTGGACAGCCACAGCAATTTAAAAAGTGCTACGTTTTAAAAGTTTAGTCTATAATACATGTACAAAGGCTATGTGTACGGGGTGGGGGGTGATTTTAGGGGGGTGTGTATGTGGGTATAACATGATGTTGAAAGGCAACTTGAAGACTTGGTCCAGCTTCTGATGGGTGACACTTCTTTTTTTTTTTAACCAAGATCAACTTTTGCAAGGGTGATACTTTTCTTTAGTTCCAACCTGACATACGGTTTCTCCTTGAACACCTTCAGTGGCTCAGAACTCTCAGTCTCACAGGTCCATTTGTTCCAATGGTGGGAACTTCTGGACAGGTCTTCCTTTCAATGAGCAGCAGTCAGCCTCCCTGTAACTGCCACCATGATTCCATCCTCAGAGCTAAAGGGAGCAGGCCGTGTCCCTTACCACGACATGCCATCTTCTCCACCTTTGAGGGCAGCTGTCATGACCCCCGGCATTTGTCCCCCAGGCTGTATCCTCAGTCTCTTCCACAGTTCCTTAGGAGACTCAGTTTCCAAACCTTCTACTAAAGACTTCCACGTGTTCTCTGTGCTCAGAACTGTATGTAGCTCTCCCGATTCTAACAAGGGCAGGATGGAGAATTCTCACCTGTCTCATTCTAGATGTTGTCCCCAGAAAACCACTGGCAGCCACACGTCTCACTGTGGGTGTATAAGGCACTTGCCGTCAACTAAAACACCTTTTCACACGAGCAGACACACATGCTGCTGTTGCCATCCTGTACTTATAAAGGTGATTGATTTAAGCTGAGGGCAAGACTTCACATTTATGCTGTTAAATTTCATCATTCCAGCCTGTTGGGCTATTTAGGGATCTTTACTGACATCCCAAGTATCAGTTACCTTTACGTCATTCACACATTTGATACACACCTGATTTATGTCTATGCTGACGTCAGTGTAAAAAAAACCCAGGCTATGCCCTCAGACCTCCTGATGACACTGATCTCCTAGAGGGCAGGCATTCTCTTGATAGAGATGTTTGCCTGCATGGCACTGAGTCCAGCACCTGAAATGTCATCTGCCTCTTGCTTCCCTCCCCCGTCCACCGAACCATTCTGAGACATTTGGCAAATGACACACTGAAACCCAGACTGTGACTGTAGAATTCTCCTGCATTCACCTTTCCATAACCTGCCCCCAAAGGAAGCACTTAACACGGTTTTGTTGAATCCATGCCAGCTGCACAGCGTCACTCCGTCTCTATTTGTTTTCCAGGACCAGGATGAAGCTGTTGATGTGATCACTTTTAGAATTTACAGATATCTCAGTTCCCATACCTGGTTCTATGTTTTGTGTTGGTTTGTTTTCCAGCAGCACTTTTATTTTTCCTTACATGATGATGTGTTGCTGGGGCCTAATGTTCTCACATGACAGTAGAAAACCAGAATTTGTTGCCCTCTCTTTAAAGAATCGAGAATTGCATACAGAAAAACCTTACATAAATTAAAAAGGATGAATACATTTACAGGTGTAAATGCAAACGACTTTCAACTCAGACCAGTAATGCAAACGACTTTCAACTCAGCCCATGGTGTTCCGGCAGAAAACATCAGCTAAGAAAGGAAGCTGGGTCCTAAGTCTTGGACTTTCCAAGCCTTACAGACCAGCAGCACAGAAACTACTGGTTCAGGAGCCCTTGCCAGTCTCTAGAGAAATCCCAGAACACGCAACCCTGACACATGAATACGCTGCACAGATCAGAGACCGCTGGCCACGCAGACTCACCAAGCCACAGACTTGTCTTCCATAAGCACTTTCTTACCTTAGCCACAAAGTGACCAAGCCACATGTACTGAGGGTTGAAAATCAAAGATATGTACAGGGTATTAAGCAAATCTGGTTATATGTTTTAAAGCAACTTCTAAGACAAATTGATAGCAAGTTTGTGTGAAAGTTTTATATCAAAGTTGTGAGAGGTTCCTGAGCAAACCAATTGAAACACAGTCATGCATTGCTTCATGACAGGGATATGTTCTGAGAGGATGCATCATTAGGCCATTGTGTCATTGTGCATGCCTCATAGCATTTACTTACACAAACCTACATGGTAGGGCCTACTAGGCTATATGGTATGGCCCATTGTTCCTAGGTTATAAACCTTTACAGCATGTTACACTGAACACTGTAGACAGTTGTAGCACATGGTAAGCATTTGTGTATGTAAACATAGAAAAGGTACAGTAAAAATTCAGTACTATAATCTTATGGGACCACCATCACATATGTGGTCTGTCATTGACCAAAATGTCATTATGCAGTGCATGACTATATTTCTGTCTCAGTAGAGGCATTCATAGGGGAAAAGCAGAGTCCAGTTTCAAGATGATTAGGCTGGGCAGTCACTTGGGTTTGTAACCTTCATTCCTCAGAAGGAGGGGGTTCTTGATCTCATTGAGGTCTACCGGAAAGTTGCTGAAGCCATTTATCAGGAATGCAAATTACTTCCTAGATATCCTCATCACATCAGACCCGAAGTTTTGCCCCAGCTCAGGTTTGGTTCCTTTCCTCATTCCTGGTCGATAATAATCTAGTATGTGTACATAATTTCAATGGTATTCTCCGTGAAGAACCATTTGGTGATCTCAAAGTTTTGTTTTAATAAAGAAAATATCCACCTATAATTTTCAAAATCTGAAAAGATGACTCATACAAATATAGAATGAATAAAGCTTTTATTTAATTCATTAATTAAGGAACCAGTAAGATGGTAAAGCTGGTTCAAAGGAAAATTTGAGGAATGGAAATGTGTATATCAGTCAGTCCAGTGATTGTTGAAATGAATTTCCTAATAGATGCAAAACTGGGTAATGTCCTGTAGGGCAATACAATTGTAATCTTTGAGGTGATCTTTTAAATAACAAAGTCAAACAGTGGTACATTCTGTAGCTAATTAAAGAGTAATGGAGTGAGCCTGTTACACAATACCCTAGTATAATTTGGAAAGGCTGCATCTCCATCTTTGCCTTATTTTTAGGTTTGTGATAATTTTTCTTTACACGGTCATTGCTAAGTGTGCAATGAGATCATACTGTACTGGAAGGAACATACATTGGTATAGTATTTCTGGAAAGCAGTTTGGTGGTGTGTGTTAAGAACTTAAAAGTTTAATTTTTAGGCCAGGTGCCGTGGCTTATGCCTGTAATCCCAGCACTTTGGGAGGCCAAAGCGGGCGGATCACTTGAAGTCAGGAGTTTGAGACCAGCCTGATGGTGAAACCCCATCTCTACTAAAAATACAAAATTTAGCCAGGTGTGGTGGCACATGTCTGTAATCCCAGCTACTCAGGAGGCTGAGGCACGAGAATTACATGAACCCAGGAGGCAGAGATTGCAGTGAGCCGAGATCATAACACTGCACTCCAGCCTGGGCGACAGACCAAGACTATCTCTCAGAAAACAAAACAAAACTTAAAACTCTAATTTTTATACCCTTTGACCTAGTAATTTCACTTGTAAGACTTTCTTCCAAAGAAATAATCAGAGATGCAATTAAAGATTTGTGTGAAGTATATAATTATGCAATAAGTGTTTTGAGAACACTATGCAGATGGTCACCACAGTTTTCTTTTTATTACAAAAAGTTGGGGACACTTCAAATTCCAATAATAGAGGATAAACGATGGTGTCCTCTTAAATATGATGTGGCCCCATTACAAATGTATTTTTGAACTTTTTTTTGTTTTTGTTTTGTGTGTGTGTGTGTGTGTGTGTGTGTGTGACTGAGTTTCACTCTGTCACCCAGGCTGGAATGCAATGGAGTGATCTCACCTCACCACAACCTCCGCCTCCCAGGTTCCAGTGATTCTCCTGTCTCAGCCTCCTGAGTAGCTGGAATTACAGGCGCCTGCCACCATGCCTGGCTAATTTTTGTAGTTTTAATAGAGATGGGGTTTCATCACGTTGGCCAGGCTGGTCTCGAACTCCTGAGCTCAGGTGATCTGCCCACCTGGGCCTCCCAAAGTGCTGGGATTACAGGCATGAGCCACCATGCTTGGTCATATTTTTTAAAGTTCTTAACGAGGAAAGTCAAGAAGTAAAACCATATATTTATTATGATCTCCATTATATACACATATACACGTATACAGAGAGAGAAAAAATAATGAAAATAACCAAAATATTAACAATAAGTATCTGTGTTATGCAATTATGATTTTTTCCCCGTTTTCCAAATTTTCTACAGTTAAACTTTTGAAGCTTTTATAACCAGGAAAAAAATGTAAAAGTTTGAAATGTATTCCAGAAATAAGTGTCTCAAACTTTGCTAATTTGAATTATTCATGCCTTCTCTGCCTGCCTTCTCCACCTTCCTCCCTGGGGCTGGTATTCCCGGCTTGACATTTTAAACCCTGTAAGTGGAGAGCAGTGGAAGAATGATGCCCCAGCCCTGAGAGCTGAGGGCTGCCCTGTTTGTTTGTATTTTTTTAGGTTGCTGTAAATGTCACAGGGAGCCCCAGGCCATCACAGCCAGGAAGCACAAGATGTTACCAGGTGTGGGAAAAGGCCTTTAGGGTGGTCAGAGTCCCAAAGGGAGCCTCCTAATTCCCAGCTGGGGAATGGAGATTTCAAGTGAGTTCTTGTTTCCAGGCTGAGATCAACACACTTGCCTCTTACCCACTGGCCCAGTGGGTCCTAACCTTGGCTACAAATGAGAATCACCCGGGGGGCCTTTAAACAAACACTGTTGCCAGTATCCCGCCCACAGTCAATTAAATCAGACTTCGCAGGGGAGGGCCCCAGCATCAGTGCTTTTCAGAAGTTCCCCACCTGATTTAGATGCACAATGAAAGTTGACAACCACCAGACCGAAGATACCACATGTGTTAATGGGCCCAGTGTATTCAGGGCCCTGTAGTCAGCCCCATCTCCCCTGGTGCTCTAAGAACTCTAAATCCTTTCTAGCTATTTGCTTGTCAAACTCCTGAGCTTACTCTCATTCCCTCCTTCCCTCACATGACCCCAGGCACAGTTAATGGTTGTTCCTAGAGGACTTTGTCTTTGTTCCTTGGGGATCAGGTGAAGCGAGACAGCATCCCCAAGACTAAGGTCTCTGAGGAGAGTAAAGACACCGTCTCTGTGCCTCTGGGTCTGGTACAGTAACTTCGTGATGGTTGCCGAGTGAATGAACAGAAGAATGAACAAATGCAGCGGTGCTTCCCATCGTCTCATAACAGACTATTCTTCGATGTTTTCCTTTTCAGGGTGTACAGATTATAGTGTTTCCAGAAGATGGCATTCATGGATTCAACTTTACAAGAACATCCATTTATCCATTTTTGGACTTCATGCCGTCTCCCCAGGTGGTCGGGTGGAACCCATGCCTGGAGCCTCGCCGTTTCAATGACACGGAGGTGATTTTGGCCTTTTTCCTCCGTAGGCTGAGGGTACACAGAGACAAACTAAGTCAGGGACCAGGAGCTATGACATGTTAACTGAGATCGAAAGGAGACCTTAGGATCCCAAAAATCCAACCCAAACTCCCAAGGATCCACGTGCCACATGTTCATTCCATTAAAGAATGTCTGACGTTACAAGGCACTTATTCATCTATGGATCTTTCCATTTATTAATTACACAAGAAATACAGGAATGTATACTTAAACCAAACCAAAACAAACCAAAAGTTAAAAAACAAAAGTTCATCTTCACCACAGCCTGCCCCTCATCCTATGCCCTTGCTTAGAGAAACTGCCATCAACAATTTGATGTGCATTCAGCTGTATTCTTTTCTATGAATTTCATAGTTATTGACATCCTCTTTTTTATTTATCTATTTATTTATTTTTTTGAGACGGAGTTTTGCTCTGTTGCCCAGGCTGGAGTACAGTGGCGCAATCTAGGCTCACTGCAAGCTCCGCCTCCTGGGTTCATGCCATTCTCCTGCCTCAGCCTCCTGAGTAGCTGGGACTACAGGTGCCCGCCACCACACCCAGCTAATTTTTTTTTTTTTGTATTTTTAGTAGAGACGGGATTTCACTGTGTTAGCCAGGATGGTCTCAATCTCCTGACCTCATGATCCATCCACCTTGGCCTTCCAAAGTGCTGGGATTACAGGCATGAGCCACCGCACTCGGCCTTGACATCCTCTTTTTAAGCATACTATATATGCTTATTCATTTTTAAATTTTTGCTATTACATTTTTGTAAACATGTTCAAGTCTTTCTGTAAAATAAAATTTTTAGAAATGAAATCCCTCAGGCCAGGTGCGGTGACTCACGCCTGTAATCCCAGCACTTTGGGAGGCTAAGGTGGGCAGATCACCTGAGGTTGGGAGTTTGAGACCAGCCTGACCAACATAGAGAAACCCTGTCTCTACTAAAAATACAAAATTAGCCAGAGGTAGCGGTGCATACCTGCAATCCCAGCTACTCAGGAGGCTGAGGCAGGAGAATCACTTGAACCCAGGAGGCAGGGGTTGCGGTGAGCCAAGATCGCACCTCTGTACTCCAGCCTGGGCAACAGGAGCAAAACTCC
>NW_016803028.1:1090554-1119465 GCF_001698545.2 Rhinopithecus bieti | reverse complement strand
AAAAAAAAAAAAAAATGAAGAATCCCTCAAAGGATATATACATTTTAAATTATATTAAAGAGTACCAAATTTCCCCCTTAAAAAACTTTGATTTCACTTTACAGCCCCAGTAATACAGTATGAGTGCCTCTTTTTTCATCCTTTGGTCAATGCAAGATAGAATAATCTTTTGAGCCTGGGCACAGTGGTTCACATCTGTAATCCCAGCATTTTGGGAGGCTGAGGCTGGCGGATAGCTTGAGCTTATGAGTTCGAGACCAGCCTGGCCAACATGGTGAAACCTTGTCTCTACAAAAAATACAAAAATTAGCTGGATGTGGTGATGCATACCTGTAGTCCCAGCCACTTGGGGAGCTGAGGTGGGAGGATGGCTTGAGCCTGGGAGGCAGAGGTTGCAGTGAAACAAGATTGTGCCACTGCACTCCAGCCTGGACAACAGAGCCAGACGCTGCCTCAAAAAAAAAAAAAGAAAGAAAAAGAATAATCTTTTGAATTGTTGCCAGTCTTATGCAGGTGAGAAATGATAGCTATCTCATTGTTTTAGTTCACATTTCTCTCTCACTAATGAGACTGAGCATCTTTTGAGATGTTCGCGGGCCATTTTTCTTTGTTCTTCTGTGAATCACCTGTCTATATCCTTTGCACATTTTCAGTAGTGGTTGCTTTTTTCTTATTGATACATGATAGCTGTTTATTATGGATACAATATAAGTACTTTTGTATTTAAAAATTGTGAGAGCCAAGTACAATGGTGCACACCTGTAGTCCCAGCTTCTTAGGAAGCTGAGACGAGAGGATTGCTTGAGGTCAAGAGTTTGAGTCCAGCCTGGGCAATATAACAAGACCCTGTCTCTTGAAAAAAAAAATAGAAGCAAAAGGAAGGATTTTAAAAGCTCTTGTATTGATACCTTTTTTCCTCTAGGTGCTCCAGCGCCTGAGTTGTATGGCCATCGAGGGAGATATGTTCTTGGTGGCCAATCTTGGGACAAAGCAGCCTTGTCATAGCAGTGACCGAGGGTGCCCAAATGATGGGAGATACCAGTTCAACACAGATGTCGTGTTCAGCAATAAGGGAACCCTTGTTGACCGCTACCGTAAACACAACCTCTACTTTGAGTCAGCATTTGATGTTCCTCTTAACGTGGATCACATCACCTTTGATACCCCCTTTGCTGGCAGGTTTGGCATCTTCACGTGCTTTGATATATTGTTCTTTGACCCTGCCATCAGACTTCTCAGAGACTACAAGGTGAAGCATGTTGTGTACCCGACTGCCTGGATGAACCAGCTCCCACTCTTGGCAGCAGTTGAGATTCAGAAAGCTTTTGCTGTTGCCTTTGGCATCAACGTTCTGGCAGCTAATGTCCACCACCCAGTTCTGGGGATGACAGGGAGTGGCATACACACCCCTCTGGAGTCCTTTTGGTATCATGACATGGAGAATCCCGAAGGTCACCTTATAATTGCCCGGGTGGCCAAAAATCCAGTGGGTCTCATGGGTGCAGAGAATGCAACAGGCGAAACGGACCCATCCCATAGTAAGTTTTTAAAAATTTTGTCAGGCGATCCGTACTGTGAGAAGGATGCTCAGGAAGTCCATTGTGATGAAGCCACCAAGTGGAACATGAATGCTTCTCCCACATTTCACTCTGAGATGATGTATGACAATTTCACCCTGGTCCCCGTCTGGGGAAAGGAAGGCTATCTCCACGTCTGTTCAAATGGCCTCTGCTGTTATTTACTTTACGAGAGGCCCACCTTATCCGAAGAGCTGTATGCCCTGGGCGTCTTTGATGGGCTTCACACGGTACATGGCACTTACTACATCCAAGTGTGTGCCTTGGTCAGGTGTGGGGGTCTTGGCTTCGACACCTGTGGACAGGAGATCACAGAGGCCACAGGGATATTCGAGTTTCACCTGTGGGGCAACTTCAGTACTTCCTATGTCTTTCCTTTGTTTCTGACCTCAGGGATGACCCTAGAAGTCCCTGACCAGCTTGGCTGGGAGAAGGACCACTATTTCCTGAGGAAGAGTGGGCTGTCCTCCGGGCTGGTGACGGCAGCTCTCTATGGGCGCTTGTATGAGAGGGACTAGGAAAAGTATGTGGTCTGTGGGGCGGACTCTGGCCGTCATGGTGACAGCCTTGCACTTCCACAGGCTACAAGCCCTGGGACCACGTTTCTGCCTTAAGGGCAGGAGCCCACTTCTGTGGCACCAGATTCCACCCTGGGAACTGTAGAACAAGTAGGAGAGGCAGATTCCCTCAGTGGCTTTCTCTTAAACCTCAGTCATCGAGACATTAGCTGGTATTTTCTATTCACATTTATCTTTTTCAAGCCACATCTTCCTCTAACAAATCTCAGTATGCAATTGGTCTCAAGCTAAAACAAAAATAAATGTCAGTTTCTATTTTACACATCCACAAAGTAGTGGCTTAGGTTTTTTTTTTTTTTTAATCTTGTTGATCAAGTGACTTACCCAGGACATGTAAATATTTCATAAGCCTTAAACATTTTCTGAGGTAAGAAACAAGCTCTCAAAGCAAAAGCTCGATTAGAAATGGCCCCTGTGGGGAACTTTCCCATTCTGGCCAACCGGAACTCTATCCAGATGAAATGGCAGTGCTAGCGCCACCGGCAGCGTCAGAAATGTAGACCTTAAAGCGGCTTTTAAAAATAGAAAAGAAGTGTTCCTCACATCTGCCAGTAATGGAATTTTCTGTCAGTAAATGGAATGTGTAGGCAGGACCTGGAATAACTGGAGAGAGTGCAGCGCTTCGGGGTAAAGGGCGGGTGGGGACTGGAAAATGTTGAGACGGGGGCAGCCATGGGAAGGGATGAGTAATAGAATTCTTCCTGTACAACACAGCTCATCCGGGGATTCCAGGGACCTTAATACATCACAGTAGCTTTGGGCAAGAGTTGGGCACGTTGCCCGACTGTTCAGGATGGCTTGATGCTGGTATCATTTGATCCGGAGCCCTATAGAGGATCTCCTTGCTTAGCAGCGATGCTTGGCACCCCATAGAGGTAAGTTGCAAGGACTGCCATGAAGGGCATGGAGGGTGGCCCACTTGAGTCATGCATTTATTCAGTCACCCAACAGGCACAGAGCAGGAGCTTCCCATGTCAGGAATTCCAGATGCAAAATTAGCAGATTCAATATGGTGAAGACATTTTTAGTCCACTGATTTCTGTGTAATTTGTGTCCAACATTTCAGAGCCATTTTAAAAAGGATTTTGACTTCATGCCTAGTAGCTGTTTCAGATCATTTTTTAAGTGCAGAATGGATAGTCTTCAGTGATTTGCCTCTTAAATGTGGCCATTTAGTTTGAACCCCTTTTTAGTTTTTTAAACAGTATGTGCTTAAACATCACACAATTTTATAAAGCAAGAAAAAAAAAAATGAAATGATCTCCCTATTCCCCCCACGGTGTAGGCCTTCAGATCCTTTTCTGGCTTTTAGGCAGGATAATTAACAACATGGATTCTACGGTCAGACTGATGGGGTTTCCATGCATGGCCTCACCATCTACCCCTCACTGGGAGACCTCGGGCCTCAGTTTTTTATTCGTAGAATGCATGTTGAATAAACCATGTGGGAAAAAGCAGAGCCAGCACCAGCCCCTGCTGACTCACTGATCCCTCGAAAAGGTCTGGGATGAGTCAAGTCTTCAGGGAATAAGCAGGAAGGACTTGAAATTCCTGAGCAAGCCCCGGGGTTCCCCACGCCCTAGGAAGTCCCTCTGGAAGGGGGAGCAGGACCTCTCCCATCAAATGGCAGAGTTTGCTTTCCCGCCCAGTGCAGCTCCCACCAGGCGTGAGCTGGCAGGCCAGAAGCGGCCCCAGATGTGGCTGTCCACCGCTCACTCTGCTTCTCTGCCTCAAACCCCAGGGAGACAGAAATTACCTAAAAATGCATATCATTGCTTTATGCCAAGATGATTCAAATAAGCCTGAGAAAGAGAGGCCAGTTCTAAATACAGACTTGGCAGAACTGCTTCACCCAGTAAACATCTAATAAGCACCTGCAAGATCCTAATTCCGCCCTTCTGGGCAGAGTACCACGAACTTTTCCTGAGTTATTTTCTACCTACAATTTAGAATGAATTGCTCGTGAAGTAGAATGAGGGGAAAAGCAAATAATGGTGGTAGAACAAAGTAATTTTTACAATTCAAAGAAGTGGCTGCCAGCTAACAGAACAAAGTAGAGGATGGGAAAATAAATCATTTTCAGGGAAAAAAATACAGCTATGACTAATGGTTGTGATACGCTTTCGTCGATTGTGATCCTGAAATTCAGGAAGCAAATGGCAATCTTGACCACAACATAGAGACAGGAAATCAAATGCATTTTTGGCTAAACCAGTCTTGGGGGAAGTAGCTTGGTTTGCGTGGTTTCTCATGTAGGTGCAGCTGTGCTTTTCTGTGGTTTTTCTCACATGGGAAGTGAGAGGCACAGTGAGCTGTATTCACACTGGATTTAAAAGCCCTGTTCTTAGAGAGGAAAAAACCACGCCTCCTCACAGACTGCCAAGTCCCAGAGCCCACCACGTCTGCTTCCAAGACACAGGCCTGTTCAGAGCCCCTGCTGAGGGAAACCCACCTAAGCCACTTTTCCCCACAGGTGGCCCTGCTTGGTACCTGTGCCTCCACCCCCCAGCCATGGCATATTGAACCAGGAGGAGGCACCCAGCCCAAGGCCAGCCAGTCAAAGCACTGGCTGGTAGCCCCGGAGGTGTCCCAGCACAGCAGATCTGCTCAGAGAGGACCAGCGGTGAGTTAGCCGCTCCGATTCTCAGTGAAACCCAGAACTGCTCAAGTGAAATGACCAAAGAACAATTTCTCAACAAAGTGGGTTTATATAGGACAAAATAGAAAGGCATAAAAGTATGAAATGTATTGTGCACAAAGGCCTAGATTTGAGACAAGAGCTGATGTGGCCTGAAGATCTGTGAGTAGGACTGCTTGGGGGGCCATGTTTCTTCTCAGGCCAGAGAAAGGTCCTGGTGTGCTGGCTTCAGTCTTTCATTCCCGAACCCCCCTTTGAATGTTAGTTACCTATTCCCACAGAACAAATTGCCCCAAAACTTAATGGCTTAAAACAAGCATGACATTGTTAATTCACCCAGTTCTGTGGGGCAGGAAAGCGGGTCATGAGGCTACAGTCAAGATGTCAGCCAAGGCTGCAGCTGGTTGAAGTCCTCACTGGATTTGGAGAATATTATTAGTTGAATAGCGTCTTCCCCTAAAAAGATACGTTGTGATCCTAACCCCTAGTAGCTCAGAATGTGGCCTTATTTGGAAATAGGGTCTTTGCAGATGTGATGAAGATATAAGTTAAGATGAGGTCACACTAGAGTAGGTGGGCTCTTAATCCAATATGACATGTCCTTTTCAGAAGAGGAGAAGACACGTGACAATAGGAGCAGAGATCACAGGGATGCCTCTACCAGACAAGGCACACCAGAAATTGCTTGCCAAAAAACACCAGAAGTTACAAGAGGCAAGAAACGACCCCCCACACACAACCAACCCCTGCAGGTTTCAGAAGAAGCATGGCTCTACCAACACCTTGATTTTGGATTTCCAGCTTCCACAACTATGAGACAATATGTTTCTGTTGTTTGAAGCCACCCAGTTCAGGGTACTTCGATATGGCAGACCTAGGAAACAAATACAGAGGATCACTTGCAAAATGGCCCATTCTGGCAAGTTGGTGCTGGCTGCTAGCAGAAAGTCTCAGTTCCTCACCACATGGGCCTTTCCATAGGGATAGCTGAGTGTCCTCATGATGTGGCCCCTGGCTTCCCCTAAAGCAAGTGATCCAAGAGAGCACAGGTGGAGCCGTGATAGCTTCTATGATCTAGTCTCAGAAGTCACACTGCAATATGTGGCACAATCTTATTGAGTTACACAGGTCAGCCCTGCTCCCTGTGGAAAGAGACAGAGGGTGTTAGATGCCCAGAGGTGAATCTCATTGGGTACCATCTGGAGATGGGCTACCACTCTGCTCAATCCAAATCACAGCTCTCCTGTTTCTCACCTCCCAACAGTTCCTGTTCCTCAGGCCGAAGTTCACATTCTGCACAGCCTCAGCTCTGCCTGACCTCTGAGCTCACATGATGTCCCTTACTGTGAACCTGGGTCTCTGGTCCAGCCATAGCTACTACTTTAAGCTCCTCCAGTGTGCTGAGCACAGTCTGGCCTCTGTACTGTTGTCTGCTTGAAATGATGTCTTCTGATGAACACGCATCCATCCTTCAAGGTCTACTCTCTCATCACAGCTTGTGACTCTTCCCCTTATTGAATTGGTGTTTCCCATTCCCAGTTCCCAGAGCCCTTTCTCATTGAACTATTTATCTGAGTTCTCTCTGCTGGAACGTGAGCCATGCCGAGAGTAGCCACCTAGTAGTGAGTGACGGCTCTGTGCTGGATGCACATAAATGGTCTCCCTTAACCTCCATGAGCCCTAAAGAAGGTTTGCTACAGCTATTTTGCAGATGGGGAAAATTAACAGAGAGATATTAATGAATTGCCCACATGCAAATATGTGCTGAGTCTTGGATTTGCATCTTCTTTATAGGGACTCCATGGAGACCCACCCTCTAAGACCAGAGCCAGCGCTCTATTCATCTTTTGTCTTTGCAAAAACAACAAAACATTATTTCCCTTTGGAAAGTTATTTTTATTTTGTGTTTAGTACTGAAGTAAAACAAAATCTAAATAATAGCTGCACCATTAAAATGAAATTCCCAATATCTGAACTCTAGGCATCATGCATATATAATTTTTTCATAGATAACTTTTCTTCTCATTTTCCTTCTCCTTCTCCTCTTCATCTTTTCTTTTCCTTTGAGAAAAAAAAAAAAAAGAGAATTGACTAACTCATAACTGGGGAGTCTAAGAATAAATTCTCTTCAGGCATTGCTGAATCCAGGGGCTCAAATGGTGCCTCTGGACACAGTATCATACTCTACTCTGCACTCTTCTTTATCATTTTCGCTCACAGACAGACTCTCCATGTAGTTGCAGCTATGGCCATGACAGTTCTAGACTGTCTCTCAGCAACTCCAGAGAAGAAGTCCCTAATAAAAGTCTCAGAGCTGAACAAGCTGGGCTCTTGCTTAGGGCACATGCCCATCCTGACTCAATGATTGGCCAGAGGGCTGTGATACTCTTTTTTGTTTGTTTGTTTGTTTGTTTTGAGATGGAGTCTCACTCTGACGCCCAGGCTGGAGTGCAGTGGCACAATCTCTGCTCATTGCAACCTCCACCTCCCTGGTTCAAGCAATTCTCCTGCCTCAGCCTCCCCAGTAGCTGGGATTACAGGCACGTGCCAACACACCCGGCGAATTTTTTGTATTTTTATAGAGACAGGGTTTCACCGTGTTAGCCAGGATGGTCTCGATCTCCTAACGTTGTGATCTGCCCGCCTCAGCCTCCCAAAGTGCTGGGATTACAGGCGTGAGCCACCATACCCGGCCAGGGCTGTGATATTATGATTGGCCAGCACTGAGTCACATGGCCACCGTCAGGGTGAGGGATGATAGGCTTAGCTCTGACCTGAAATTCATGGATTAAGGGGTGGGGGCTGTTTCCCAGGGAACACTGGGACAGCGTTACCAGGGGAAAGGGAGTGGGATCTAGTCGGTCCAAAAGAGTAAATGTCCACGGGGCTTTTTTCTCTGAGCAGAAATTTCACTGTGATTCCAGTCAGGTATTGCTGTCGTCGGGGCCACAGCAGGAGGGAGACTGCAAATCTTGATTAGTTGAGGAGAGCTTAAGAACACAGTGATTGGCCGGGCGCGGTGGCTCAAGCCTGTAATCCCAGCACTTTGGGAGGCCGAGACGGGTGGATCACGAGGTCAGGAGATCGAGACCATCCTGGTCTACACGGTGAAACCCCCGTCTCTACTAAAAAATACAAAAAACTGGCCAGGCAAGATGGCGGGCGCCTGTAGTCCCAGCTACTCGGGAGGCTGAGGCAGGAGAATGGCGGGAACCCGGGAGGCCGAGCTTGCAGTGAGCCGAGATCGCGCCACTGCACTCCAGCCTGGGCGACAGAGCTAGACTCCGTCTCAAAAAAAAAAAAAAAAAAAAAAAAAAAAAAAAAAAGAGAACAGAGTGATTTACACAGATATGGGCAGGATGTAGGGGAACCCAGAAAAGATAATGCACTACCCAGGGGCTAGCGACAGCAGGAGCTATGAGCGCCCCAGGCCTGAAGCTGTGAAGGGCTGAAGTGGTTACCAGAACCCGGAGAGGGAAGCTTATGGAGAGAGCAGCCTGGTGGGAGCAGGGGCTGTGAGAGACACAGCCAGACCGTAGTGGTGTGACAGGTGGAGACCCGGGCGATCCATATCCTGTCTCCTCTCTCTTCTCTGCTCCCGACTCCTGCTGTGACTTGCCACTGGCTGGACCCAACAGGAAAGCAGAGGACAAGATAATCTGGTTGGTGCTATCTAGAAGTCAGTGTTGGGGGTCACAGAACAGAATGGAGAAGGGTGGATGGAGCATGCAGGGAAGACAAATGCAGCCCTGGCATGGTTCTTCCAGAACATTCTGCAAGCTCATACAGTTCATTTGAGAAGAAATAGAGGAGTTAGAGAGAAGCTTCTTAATGAACATAACCTTGGTAGCTAGTCTCAAGATTAGCTCCCAGTGCTCCCCACCTGCTGGTACCCGTTATGTAGCACTTCCCACATTTTTCTGGGGTCGTTTTGTGTAACCAGTAAAACATGGCAGATGCGATGGCATGTTACTTCTGAAATTGGGTTATAAAAGATACTGCAGGCCGCACATGGTGGCTTATGCCTGTAATCCCAGCACTTTGGGAGGCCGAGGCTGGCGGATCACAAGGTCAGGAGTTCAAGACTAGCCTGGCCAATATGGTGAAACCCTGTCTCTACTAAAAATACAAAAATTAGCCGGGCGTGGTGGCACATGCCTATAGTCCCAGCTACTTGGGAAGCTGAGGCAGAAGAATCACTTGAACCCGGGAGGCAGAGGTTGCAGTAAGCTGAGATCGCACCACTGCCCTCCAGTCTGGGCAACAGAGAGACGCTCCACCTCCAAAAAAAAAAAAAAAAAAAAAAAGATACTGCAGCTTCTATCTTGGTTGCTCACTTGCTATCTTGGGTCCCTCCCTCTGGGAAAAGTCAGTTGCCATCTCCCAAGGATCCCATTGGACAGGCCCATTTGGCAAGGAACAGCCACCAGCTAGTAGCATGAGTGAGCCATGTTGGAAGTGGATCCTCCAGCCACAGTCAAGCTTCCAGATGACAACTGCCCTGGGAAACGACTGAAGCTTCATGAGAGACCCTGAGCCAGAACCACCCCATGAAGTCACTCTTGATTTCCTAAAGTCTCAGAAACTGTAAAATATAAATGTATGTTGTTTCAAAATTCTAGGTTTTGAGGTAATTTATTATACAGCAATAGATAAGTAATACAATAATCCTGCTACCAGCACCTTAATCTCCCAATGAAAGTTAAAATTCATCCAACACTCAATCTCCCAGCTATGCTGACTGCTCCTAATCAGGTATCTCTCCCAACATATATATATACATAGTGCTATCAGTGGCTATTATTTGTTGGGTTTCACAAAGCCAGAAATCATCTACATCTACTCTCTTTTCTTCTGGTTTTGAATAGCAAAATGCAACAGGGAGATGTTCTCAGAGGGAGAACAACAAAAAAAAGGGTCCATGCTGAACAGAACTTGGTTGCTTTGAAATCGGAAGTTCTAGAGGAGGTATTCTGACAGTGGCCACGAAAATCTGCCCCCAGAATTTTGTCTAACCCACCCCAGACAGAGTTATCCAACAGCCTGGTATGGTACAGACCAGGAGCTCGCAAAAGGTGGGCCCCAGGCAGCAGCACCAGTAGCACCTGGGAAATTGTTGGAAATGCAAATTCTTGAGCTCCACCCCAGATCACCTTAATTGGACTCTCTGGGAGTAGGGCCCATCAATCTGTGTTTAGCAAGCCCTCCAGGTGATTCTGATCCTAATCAAGTGTGAGCCCACTGTCTAATGCGGCGCATACCAAAGCAGGTGCACGGGTCTTAATCATCACCTTAGTCCTCTGAAACAGGCAAGTGTGTCCATTTTACAGAAGAAGGAACTAAGGCCTGGAAGGGAAGTCCTTGCTCGAGACTAAACAGAATCCCAGCAACATAGGGCAAGCCTGGAATTCCCACCCCAGACCAATGCACAGCCAGTGCTTCCACATCGCCAACCCAGAAATGTTTTCTCTCCGCATCATGCTCATTTTCAACCCTTTCGGGGTGACTTATTCATCATCCAAATATATTATTTTTTTGTTTGACTAAAGGCAATTACATTTACATTTTCTCTAAGTACTGGAACGTAATGGGTGAAATTCCTATCAGCGATCTGGAAGAACTCTAAGGGTCTAAAGTGATTCTTTCATAATTAAAGATATGACTATGTATAATGTGATTTGTAAGATAAGGTATAACTTTGGGGGTGTTCTAATTCTTTAAAAATTGTTGATCCTACTATGGATGTCTTGCAGCTTTCAAAAAATCATGTGTGAAAATTAAGCATTAGTTCCGTGTAAAATACAGTGCTAGAAATTGTGGAGGATGCAACGTCGCATAAGACTGTTACTGTTTTTTAAAATTGATTTTTAAACATAGAGACAGGGTTTCGCCATATTGGCCAGGCTGAATCTCAAGTGATCTGCCTGCTTCAGCCTCCCAAAGTGCTGGGATTACAGGCATGAGCCATCGCGCCCAGCCAAGACTGTCACCTTTAGAGAGAGCTTATTATCACCTAGTGTTCATGTGAACACAGGATTTAAATACACACTACCCCCCAAAACAAATGGCTAAAGGATATTTGTGCACATTTTATTTTTCCAGATGGCTACCACAATATTTGAAGAACTAACAAGTTTAAAAATGTAAAAGGCCAGTAAGGCAACATTGGGCACTGGGGCAAGTGAAGGGGAGGGAAGAAGCATGAAGTCAGGGGAGGCGGCAGTGGCTGATTCTGCAGGCTCTGCAGGCTTGGGGCAGAGTTAGGGTTTATGTGGGCAGGCAGCATTGCAGGGGATTAGGCAGGGGAATAACATAGTCATTTAAAATGATTCTTCTGACTGATGACAGGTTTTCAGATGTTTCACCTCCTCCTCCAGTCACACCTTGTGTCCAAGCCATGAGGACTCACTGAGAGGAACGTAATAAATAGTAATTTAAGGGAAAAAATAACAATTAAAAAATCTATAATAGCAGTTTAAGGGACAAAAACCAAAAAATTTATTTGGAATTATTCATGTTAAGCTTAACATTTTCTAATATAGTCCTGCATCCATTTTTTTTGTTTTTGAGATGACATCTCACTCTGTGGCGATCTTGGCTCACTTCACCCTCTGCCTCCCAGGTTCAAATGATTCTCCTGCCTCAGCCTCCTGAATAACTGGGATTACAGGTATCTGCCACCACACTTGGCTAATTATTATTATTTCTTTTTAGATGGAATTTTGCTCTTGTTGCCCAAGCTGGAGTAAATGGCATGATCTTGGCTCGCCACAACCTCCACCTCCCGGGTTCAAGCGATTCTCCTGCCTCAGCCTCCCGAGTAACTGGGATGACAGGCATGCACGACCACACCTGGCTAATTTTGTATTTTTAGTAGAGACGGGGTTTCTCCATGTTGGTCACGCTGGTCTCAAACTCCCGACCTCAGGTCATCTGCCGACCTCGGCCTCCCAAAGTGTTGGGATTACAGGTGTGAGCCACTGTGCCTGACCTGTATCAGTTTTTAAAAGACTGTCAGGCACGTCAAAGCCACAGGAGGAAAAACCCCTACATTCGTGCACAACAGAAAAGCTTTGTTTTCAGTAAACATGCACATCTTCAAAGAATGGTTGCAATCCAAATTGTTTAGTAACTATTAGAAGAACAAGGAAGGCTGTGTCCTCTGAATTATAATGTGCTTTTCATCTAAATTGCTGCATATTGGGGGTTGAATCATGCTGGGAGTTTGACGTATGTAAGGAAAATTATTAGGCTGATGGAATATAAAGATTCTTATAATAACAGCCAGTATTTTGGCATTTATAAATGAATCTGAAAAGGGTGAAGAATTTCATTGTTTTGCAATTAATACCACAAAATGTGGCCCTTGTGTTCCACTGGCCCTGAAAATTGTTTCAGATCTTTCCTTGGTGCAGTGTGTATTAAATAGTAAAATGGACATATGTCACAAAACAGATTTATTCCTACAAATTTACATAAAAAATAAGAAGTGAAAAAATAAACACAGATTTTGATGTGCTGGCTTGGGAGCCCAGAGACCAGGCCTGGCTTGCTTTTAAATTGTTGTGTGACCTCAGCCATGTACCTGTGCCTCTCAAGGCCTAAGGTCCTCTTTGTAAAAAAGGAGGCTACATTAGATGATTTCAGCTCCAATGTCCTTGGAGACTCTCATTATTTTCTAATTGTAAATTATGCTTTTTCTAATAGTAAATAAGAAACTAAACTGTATTCATGTATGACAGAGAATTCTTTGTTGTTTGGACTTTGTTTTGTTTTTGAGACAGAGTCTCACTCTGTCGCCCAGGCTGGAATGCAGTGGCACAATTTTGGCTCACTGCAACCTCTGCCTCCCGGTTTCAAGCAATTCTCCTGCCTCAGCCTCCCATGTAGCTGGGATTAACAGGCTCCCGCTACCATGCCTGGCTAATTTTTGTATTTTTAGTAGAGACAAGGTTTCACCATGTTGGCCAGGCTGGTCTCAAACTCCTGACCTCAAGTGATCTGCCCACCTTGGCCTCCCAAAGTGCTGGGATTACAGGCATAAGCCACTGCACCCAGCCTACTTTGTTATTATTATAGATGTCAGATACAATGAATTTCTCTGAGTTTCTCTTTAAAGATTTAGCCTGCAAACTTCCTTGTCCTTTGTTTTCAAATCTCAACTTTCCTGTTCCTCCTTGCCCCTAGTTATTGTAAAACAGCCTACCCCCTTCCTGTCAGTTCTAATCAATACCTCACATCTGTTCCCTTGCACCCATTGTTCCCCCCAAACAGCATGTCTCACACGCTTCACCACTGTACCTCACGTCCCCTTCCCTTCCATATTTAGAAAATATTCCCAAGTAGTCAGTCGGGTCAGCTCAGATTGTTTGGTCCGACCCCAGCCCATGGGGGAGGGACACAGAGGTAGGGATTGTATTAAGGATATAGAAACCGCTGGTGTCCTTTGTTCTTTGTGCTCTTGCAATCTTGATTGACTTGAGTGGCACCCTTCTGCGTAAGTAAATTGCCTTGCTGAGAAAACTTTTGCCTGAGTGCTGGTTTTACTGTGCAGCACTGAGCATTTATTCCTAGTGCATTTGTATATCCAATATAGAATATTTTATAAGACAAAAACAAAGACTCAATTTGTAATATGAATCCTCTCCATCCAGGTTGGAGGCTATCCACTTCCTCCCAACTCATTTATTTGATTAATGTGTTTAGATTTTCTTAGCCAGTGTTGTGATTATCTATTGCTAAGTACATAAGTTTCACTTCATTTCATTAAGTTCCACTAGCTTAAGTTTCACTAAGTTCCACTTAGTTTAAGTTTCAACTATGAAACTTAATGGCTTGAACATCTATTCTATTTTGCTCATGAATTTGGGAAGGACTCAATTATGTAGCCCACCTCTTTCTGGCTGGAGGGGTGGGGGATGGAAAACCCACTTCCAGGGTAGTTTCTCCACTCAGATCCCTGGCACATTGACAGGGCAGCTGGAAGGCTCCTCTGGGCCTCTCCATGTGGTCTTTCAGCATACTGGTCTGAGGATAGTCAGACTTCTAACGAGCCATCTCAGGTTTCCCAGAGAGGGTATTATAAGAGACAGGAAGAGGAAGCTGCCAATTTCTTAAAGCTGTGGCCAGAAACAGGCACAGTGGCACTTCTGCCATATTCTATCAGTAAAGTTGCTACAGAACCCTCCTAGATTCAAGGAGAGGAAACACAGAGCCCACTCATCAGTGGGAGGAGTGTAAAAGAACTTGTGACTATTTAAAATCTACCTCAAAGTAGGCTGCTGTACTGATGTCAGTTTTTATTTATTGAGTGCTTAGCAAGCATAGTAGCTGCTTTAATCTTTCCAATAACTCTGTAAGATAGATATCTTTATTAACACTATTTTACAGATGACGAAACTGAGACACAGTGAAGCTGATCAAGCGGCCCAATCCCCCCTAGAACTGTATGTGAGCTAGGTTTTGAACATAGGCAGTTTGTGCATGGGAAATTAATGAGCTAATTAGGTTATTTATTATCATAACATCATGTAATTATTACAGCAATGATAAGGCACATTACAAGCACTGTGCAAGTAAGCAGCCTTTCCATGTTCCAGGTAAGTACCCTTCTTGGTTGGGGATGGTCCCAGCTGCTTTTTTGCTGTGGGTTCAGAAGATTGTGCCTATGGGTGAGTGATGGACTATTCAAGGGCACCTTCCACAGGAATCTTTGTCAGTTTCTCTAGGCATGAATCTTGCAAACAATATAAAAGTCTTCAAGCAACACACACACACACACACACACACACACACACACACACACACACGAGTACCAGAAACCCAAGATCAACAGGTTGACAAAACAGTTGGAGGGGGCCAGGCGTGGTGGCTCATGCCTGTAATCCCAGCACTTTGGGAGGCTGAGGTGGGCGGATCACCTGAGGTCATGAGTTGGAGACCAGCCTGGCCAACATGGTGAAAACCTGTCTCCACTAAAAATACAAAAGTTAGCTGGGCGTGGTGGTGTGCACCTGTAATCACAGCTCCTTGAGAGGCTGAGGCAGGAGAATCGCTTGAACTGGGGAGGTGGAGATTGCATTGAGCCAAGATTGTGCCACTGCATTCCAGCCTGAGGTGACAGAGTGAGACTCCATCTAAAAAAAAGAAAAAGAAAAAGAAAATGGAGGGAATTTCAGAGAGAGAATACAAATTACACTGGTGCTCCTGTCCACAGTGTCCTATGGACACTTTACAGATGGCACAGCTAACAAAGCCCTCTTCTGCGTGGAACATGTGTTTCAGCCCCCTGAGGGCTATTACCTGGTTAGTGAGAGGGTATCACTTTACAGCACCTGTTAATTGAGTGACACCATGCTGCACCACAGGAACAATGGAATGTTTGGGTGCCATGGAAATTAGTACCAAGGCAATCTTGCCAGGCACTTGGGTATAGCCTTTGTACATGTAGCCCACTTTTATCTTGCCCAAACTTCAGACTGATTTTTTTTTAAACCAGATATTCAGAGTGAGTCAAACCCCTTTAATCCAAGATCCCCTAACAATACAGAGAGGAAGCTGCCCTGCCCAATAGCAAGGCTGCTTGACACTTTGAGGAAATGAGCTCAGTCCTCCCAGGAAAGGCACACCTTCAATGCTACCTTATCCCTTTAGTTTGCCCTGACTCTTCTGGGAAAATGAACTGCTCTCCAATCTGTATTCAATGCATTCCTCTAGAATAGCTTATTGAGTACTTCCTATGTTACTCCCTTTCTGCAGAATACTTTTGGGAATCAACTCATTTAATTTATACCAGAGCCACGGAGTCTTCCCATCCACATTTGACAGAGTTGATGAAAACTCAAGAGGTTATGTAACTTGCCAAAAATCACACAGGTTGTCCTGTCTGCCTCAAAAGTCCACAAATTTGACCACACAGCCCTGCTGCCTCCCACTGATCACGGGGGCCTATATGTATCTGTCCCCATGTCCAGTTCCCCATCAGGTTGTAAAGTCCATTAGGGCTGGGGCTGGTGCTGAGTAAGGCTCCCAGGACCTAGTACATTCTCAGTAAATGCTTGAATCAAGTTTACAAAGGTTGAGCATCTCCAGGGCTCTATGGGCCCAAGAATTCTAACTCAAAATTGGTGTATCTCACACACCTTCTACTCTAGGAAGCATAATGACCTAGGGTTCCTGGTGTAGTTTGAAATCCACTGCTGTGCTTGTAATGAAGGTCATGCTTTCACACATGACTTCTCATCCATGACTGCGTGGTTGGGGGGATAATAAGGCAGACCCATGCCTGGAAAGGGGGGCACTCTAGGTCAGTGGCTCACTTTGGTTCAAAGACTCCCAAGTGCTTTGCCAAATGTTCATTAGACACACATGGCAGGTAGGATGTTCCCACTCAACCTTTGATCTTGATCTCCTTCACTGGGGTTAGACTTGCATTGTAGTTTGACAGCTTCCCAGCCAACCCTGGCTCCATCATCTCTTATTTCCTTTTACACAGGCACTTTCTCTGGTAAAATTCTTGCATGTTTAAAACTGTCTTGATATCTGCTTTTTGGAGGACCCAGACTAACAGAGTTGATATTTCAATTTTTTATTCATTTCCTTATCATCAATGACTACTTCTATTCACTCTAAGATGACCATGTAGATTAGGGAACCCAATGTCACAGCAGCAAATCCCTCTTTTCTAAGATGCCTTTCAGGAGTATGTCCCACATACTAGGCAGTGTGCCAGGTCCTTTATATGCAGTCTTCCCTTCATTCTCCAACAGTCCTGTGAGATCAGTAGGATGACTTTCCTATTATCCTATGATAGGTCATCCTACTGATGACTGTCCTATCATTTCATGGATAGGACATCTGAGGCTTAGGGAGGTTAAATTATTTGCCCAAAGGTCACACAGCCAAAAAATGAGTGTTCAGATTCTAGACTGTTTATTATTTCATTTAATTCTTCCCATAAACCCAGTGGAAAATATAAGCAAGAATAAGAAAAGCTAACACTTACTGGACGCTTAGGTGTCAGGCACTTCCCATATATTTTTTCATTTAATTCCCACCATAACCCCATGAGGGATGTACTATTGTCCTCATTTCACAGACAAGAAAACTGTGGTGGGGAGAAATTAGGAGATTTGCTCAGGGTCCCCCAGCCAGGAAGTGGCAGAGCCAGAATTCCTGCTGGGACCAACTGGCTCCAAGAGCGCATGTATTCCCTCCTTCTTGCCTCCCACTTGTGGCAATACTGTCCCAGCCATAAGGAAAGGTGCTTTACCTTAGCTGCTGTTCATGTGGTTTTGTCTGCATCCATTGCTACTCTTGAAGGGAATTACATACAACTCAGGAAAACTGACCCTTTCCACATTGGATTCGACTCCAGACACAGGTCTAGCCTTGTTTCAGAACCCTCTGCTTTTCATTTCATTTGAATCCATATTAAAACATAATAGTCTGCATATTCAATATCTTACAATTGAACACTAAGAAGCCACCAAAGATCATATTTATTGTGTTTATATACAATGTGTTGACACAGAAATTTACAGCAAGTAAAAAAGTTACAAACTGGACATATGACTCCATTTAAAAATGACATATTCATAGTTATAGATTTGGAAAATATAAAACCAACTTCTGTGTTTACAATCTCTTAGTGGTAAGTTTACAGGTGGTTTTGTTTAAAGTATCATACAGGGTAACTTTGCTCTTCTAAAAATCCTCTGTTCTTTGCCTATTCCTTTCCTCCCTCATATCCCCTGGCAACCACTCATCTTTTCACTGTCCCCATAGTTTTGCCTCTTCCAGCATGCCATATTAAATTCCCAGGAGTAGGATTGCTGGATCATATGGTTTAAGTGTGTTTAGTTTTGTAAGAAACTACCAAAATGTTTTCCAAAGTGGCTGAGCCATTTTGCATTCCCACCAGTAATTAATGAATTCCTCCAAGTGGGCATAGTGGGTCATGTCTGTAATCCCAGCACTTTGGGAGGCTGAGGGGGACAGATCACTTGAGGTCAGGAGTTTGAGACCAGCCTGGCCAACATGGTGAAACCCTGTCTCTACTAAAAATACAAAAATTAGCCAGGTGTGGTGGCACACACCTGTAATCCCAGCTACTCAGGAGGCTGAGGCAGGAGAATCGCTTAAACCCGGGAGGTGGAGACTGCAGTGGGTTGAGATCATGCCACTGCACTTCAGGCTGGGCAACAGAGCTAGATTCTGTCTCAAATAAAAAAAAAAGAAAAAGAAGAGCTCCTCCACATCCACACTAACATTTGTGTTGTCAGTGTTCTGAATTTCCACCATTCTAATTAGTGTGTTGTGGTATCTCATTTTGTTTCCCTGATGAGATATGTGGAACATTTTTTCATATGCTTATTTGCCATCTGTGTCTTCTTTGGTGAGATGCCTGTTAAGGTTTTTGGTCCAATTTTAAAAGTTGGTTGTGTTCTTATTTGTGAGTTTTAAAGGTTCTTTGTATATTTTGGATAATATTTCTTTATCCATCTTTTACAATTTTTTCCTCCCAGTCTATGGCTTGCCTTTTCATTCTGTGACAGTGTCTCACAGAGCAGAAATTTTAAAATTGTAATGAAGTCTAGCTTATCATTTTTTTTTTTCATGGGTGGTGCCTTTGGTGTTATATCTAAAAAGTCATTGCCAAACCCAAGGTCAGGTAGATTTTCTCCTAAGAGTTTTATAGTTTTGCATTTTACATTTAGGTCTGTGATCCATTTTGTTAATTCTTGGGAAGGATGTAAGATCTGTGTCTAGTTTCACTTTTTGCTTGTAGTTGTCTTAGTTATTCCAGCACCATTTGTTGAAAATACTGTCTTCACTCCGTCACATTGCCTTTGCTCCTTTGTCAAAGATCAGTTAACTATATTCATGTGGGTCTATTTCTGGGTTCTCTATCTGTTCCACTGATCTGTCCATTCTTTGACCAATACCACACTGTCTTGATTACTGTAGTTTTATAGTATGGGTAGTGTACATTGTGTAGTGTAAGTCTTCCGATTTTAATTGTCTCCTTCAATATCATGTTGGCTATTCTTGGCTTTTACCTCTCCATTTAAACTTTAAAATCAGTTTGTTGATATCTACAGAATAACTTGCTGGGATTTTAATTAAGATTGCACTGAATCTATAAAGTTGGCAAGAACTGACATCTTAATTATTAATAGAGTCTTTTTATTCATGAATGGACTATCTCTGCATTTATTTTTTCTTTGATTTCTTCCAATAGAGTTTTGGAGTTTTCTTCATATAGACCTTATACATTTTTACAAGTTTTATACCTACGTACTTCGTATGTTGGGTACAAATGTAAACAGTATTGTGTTTTAAATGTCAAATTCTCTGTTCACTGCTGGCATATGAGAAAGTAATTGATTTTTGTATATGAACCTTGTATCTTGCAATACTGGTATAACTACTTACTAGTTACAGCTTTTAAAATTCATTCTGATTTTCTACACAAATGGTCATGTCATTTGTGAAAACGTTTTACTTCTTCCCTTCTAACCTGCATACTTTTTATTTCCTTTTCTTGTCTTATTGCATTAGCTAAAACTTCCAGTATGATGTTGAAAAGCAGTGGTGAAGGGGGCCATCCATGTTTTGCTCCTGATCTTAGAGTGCAGTGGCATGATCATGGCTCACTGCAGCTTGACTGCTTGTGCTCAAGCAATCCTTCCACCTCACCCACCTGAGCAGGTGGAACTACAGTTGTGTGCCACCATGCCTGGCTAATTTTTGTATTTTTTGTAGAGACAGGGTTTCATCATATTGCCCAGGCTGGGGTTTTTTTTTTTTTTTTTTTTTTTTTTTATAGATGTTCTTTATCCAGTTGAGGAAGCTCCCATGTTTTCCTAGTTTACTGAGAATTATTTTCATGATTGTGTTGTATCTTGCTAGTATTTTGATTTGCTGAGAATTACTGCATCTATGTTCATGAGAAATATCGGCTTACAGTTTTTTTTTTGAGACAGAGTTTCACTCTTGTTGTCCAGGCTGGAGTGCAATGGCGTGATCTTGGCTCACTGAAACCTCCACCTCCCAGGTTCAAGTGATTCTCATGCCTCAGCCTCCCAAGTAGCTGGACTACAGGCATGCACCACCACGCCCAGCTGATTTTTATTAGTAGTAAAAACAGGGTTTCTCCATGTTGGTCAGGCTGGTCTCGAACTCCTGACCTCAGGTGATCCGCCCGCCTTGGCTTCCCAAAGTGCTGCAATTACAGGCGTGAGCCACTGCGCCTGGTCTACAGTCTTCTTATAATCTTTGGTTTTGAAATTGAAGTAAAGTTGGCCTCCTTGACTGAGTTAGGATATATTCTTTCTGCTTCTATCTCTGGAAAACACTGTAGAGAAATGGTATAATTTCACCCTGCATGTTCAGTAGAATTCACCAGTGAATCCATCTGGGTCTGGTGCTTTCTGTTTTGGAAGGTTATTATTGATTCAGTTTCTCTGATATAGGTCCATTCAGGTATAGGTCTATTTCTTCTTGTGTACGTTTTGGCAAATTGTCTTTTAAGGTCCATCTAGGTTATCAAATTTGTTGGCATGAAGTTGTTCATGATATTCCTTTATTATCCTTTAAACGTCTATGGGCTCTGTATTGAAGTCTCTTCTCATTTCTGATATTAGTTGTGTCCTTCCCCCCCCCCCCCCCCCCTGGTTTTGGGGTTTTTTTTTTGTTTTTTTTTTTTAAAAAAAAAAAAAAAAAAAACAAAAAAAAAAACTACTTTTGGTTTTGTTGAGTTTCTCTACTGAAATACTTCTTCAATTTCATTGATTTCTACTCTTAATTCTTGTCTTCTGCTTGCTTTGGATTTGCTTTTCTTTCTCTAGTTTCCTAAAGCGAACACATACATGATTGATTTTAGAACTTTTTTTTTTTGAGACAGAGTATCACTCTTGTTGCCCAGGCTGGAGTGCAATGGTGCGATCTCAGTTCACTGAAACCTCCGCCTCCCAGGTTCAAGTGATTCTCCTGCTTCAGCCTCCCAAGTAGCTGGGATTACAGGCGCCCGCCACCACGCCTGGCTGTTTTGTATTTTTGGTAGAGAGGGGGTTTTGCCATGTTGGCCAGCCTGGTCTCAATGTTCACTAGATCCAGCTGGTTGATGGTGTTAAGTACAACGATGTCCTTGTTGATCTTCTGCCTGCTAGTTCTGTCCATTAGTGATAGAGGGGGTGTTGAAATCTCCAGCTATGATAGTGGATTCATCTATTTCTCATTGCAATTCTACCGGTTTTTGCCTCACATACTTTGATACTCTGCTGCTAAGTGCATTGGTCAAATAATTGAGAATGAGGTTTTGAAAGAGCTCTAGCTTTGTTTTGTTCCTTCTGGTGGCTGCTAGGCTGCAACAGGAATGTGGGCTGTTAGTTTTCAGGGCTTCTACAGCTGGACAGTGAAAAAGGCGATGAATCCAAGTTAAAACATGACCAAGGCTGTTGTCCTTAGGTAGATTTAGTAGTTTTTCTTGAATTAAATGCTCTTGAGGCTGCTGACAGCCTTTAATTTTCAGACTTCTGTAACAGTCGATCTGAGAAATTTTGCCAGTTTTATCATGGCTCTTACGAAGAAGCTAATTTTTGGAGCTCATTACTCCTGCCATTTTCACTGACATCATTTAGCAAAAGCTTTTCGACCATTTGGGCTTTAAAGATAAAAATTTATGTTGGCTTCCATGAAGGGATTAAAAAAAAAGATGAAAATTTAATTTTCCTTAAAGAAGGGTAAAGAGAAAGAAATCTAAGATTAAATTACTATTTTTTTCAATGAAAACACATGGACACAAAGAGGGGAACAGACACTAGGGCCTACTTGAGGGTGAAAGGCGGCAAGAGTAAGATGTTCAAAAACTACCTATTACCTGGGTGATGAAACAATCTGTACACCGACCCCCTGCGGCATGCAGTTTACTTACATAACAAACCCGCACATGTTCCCTTGATCCTAAAATGTTTTAAAAAATTAGTTTCAAATTATGGAAATATTTCAACCTGTATTTCAATTCTAATTAAGATAGTAGACAGGTAAGAGTCATAGGGGAAAGGGGAATGAGGCAACCACAAGGAAATGAGAAGTAACACAAGAAGAGGAATGAAGCAGAGAGATGCAGACATTTTTTAAGTGCTGGAGACGGAGAGATGGAGAACTGATCTAGAATGGAGAGCACTAGATATCAGCATTTTTCGTCTTAAATGTAGTCACTAGCCAAACTTTCCTATCTTGTTTCAGATTAGGTTGTGCTTTGAAAGGGATGAACACAGTAACACACCAGAGAGGGGACTGGTGCTACATTCTTCTGGAGACTGAGGTAGGGAAGAGGTCGGTTTTCTACCTTTGGAAAAGAGCAGATCCAACAACCAACCAATCAGCAGCACTGCCAAGCAAGAACTTTCCAACTCAAAATACATGTTTGTTGCCCAGTTTTATATCTGGACTACCCACACTCTAAGGGTACCACAAAAAGGGAAGGAACAGGAATAAAGGAAAGGCTACCAAGCATACCCATGGAAAAGCTGAAAGCAGCAACAAATCGATTGACATCATTTTGGCCTGACTGTGGAAATGGAACCCAAACTATCCTCCTCAAAATGGCAGAGAATATTGCCCCATCCCACTGAGGTAGGGGTTGGCCACGTGATTTGTTATGGCCAGTGGAGTGTTGGCAGATGTGATGCACGCAGAAGGCACAAACCATACTTGTGTGGGTTGGGCTTGCCTTCTTATGCTTCTACCATCAGTGTGGAAACTTCTGTTTAACTTTTGTATTTTAGCCCAGGCCCAAAGATGAACATAGATGGAGCAGGTGGAAACACAACTCATAGCAGGTAGTAAAGCCCTGCCAGAGACCCAGCTTGAAGCACTCATCCACACAAGCTAATGTCAGCCAATCTGCAGAGGCATGAGTAAGAATGATTATTTTAAGCAACTGAGATTTGGGGTGGTTAGGTGGCAACAGCATCTGAAACATTAAGTAGACATCATTCTTGTAGGATCCACTCCTGAGGCCAAACTATGTTACCTCCCCCTTTACTGCTGTATGCCAAGAGCCTAGCACAGTTCCTGGCACATAGCAGGTGTTCAATAAACACCTGTTGCAGTCAGATTTACATTTCTTCTAAAAATAGCAATCTAGGAGAATAAAACTGAGGAGAACTTACATAATTAAGTGTTCAGTGTGTGTCTCAACTTAAAAATCAACAATTTCAACAAAGACCAGATTGCATGTCAGCAGTCATTAGGGGGTTAAGAGCACTGACTATGGACATGACTGCCTGGATTTGAATCTAGGCTTCACAAATTACCAGCCAGGTGACCTTGGGCCAACACTACTTCATCTCCCTCTTTCCTCATCTGTTAAATGGTGCTATAAATAGTACCTACCACATGGAACAGTTGTGTGGATTAAGACATAATTTATTTCAAGTACTTACAATCTTGCCCGGTACATGATAAATGCTGCATAGGCGTTTTCTATTATTACCTGCATAAAGACCATTTTGAGAAAGGTTATTAAAGCCCTCTTCACCTGTTCCTCTCATCACCTATTTATATCCATTTGTTCTCACTTCTATTATCTAATCTTGTACATGTTTCCACTTAGCTCTTTTGTATATTTTCATCATCTTTCTATGCTCAGGATTGCTAAGTGCCAATATCTACTCTATCCCAAAGCGCCCCTCCACCAACTCCACCAACTATTTAAAGAACTGCTGATTTTGTTCTTTTCACACAGGGTATCATTTGCCCCCTTCTCCATCTGTTCAAATCTGATTCTTAATGTCCGGACCTAGTCTTATATGATGCCTGTTCTGATCTTCCCTCCCAATGTGATCTTACTCTGTACCTTTTATCAATTCATCTCTACCTCAATTACACTTTTATTACTTTCTACTTATACCTTTCCACAATGAAATTAATTGTAAGCTCCTAGAGGACAAGATCACAATTTCTTGGTTTTCTGCCCATTCCTACTGCCAAGTATACAGCAGGCAAGCAATATTTGTTGAATAAATATATTTGAAAATCCCATATAGATAGGTTCATGTAAAGTCTAAATCAGCTTTGCTAAAAAGTCATTTTTTTTTAAATTAAAAAAGGAAAAAAAAAAACTTGTCAATTCAATGCTAGACAGTTTAAGGGAAAATAAGTTTGCATGTAAAAGAGACAGACACTTGATTTATTGCATTAAAAAACTTTATTTCTTTTAAAAGGTCCAATATAAGCCAAATTAACCCCAAAATTTACAGCTACACTTCGAGATCTCCTGAACTAAATGGCACTGTTTGAGATGAGTGTCTTGTTAAAGGAGGTCATTTGCTATTACCACCATTTCACCCAAAGTAGTTCTAGAGCAGAAGCTGGTATTATAATACACATCAGATATTTCAGGTGTCATCTTTTATGCGTAAGTTAAATAAAGCAAACAGGCTTTTCTACTCTGTGTGAGGATAAGAAACACTACAGAACAGGGCCTGAATGCTTTAGATATACAAGGTGTAACCATAAAGGAAATTTCTACGGCACTGTGTTCATTCATTCAAGTAGTTCATGTACTTATTCCAACAATACTGGTGTAGTTCAAATAAAATTTGAGACAGTACTTTGGGTTTCCCTTCATTGGGTGCAGACCAAAGGAAGTGGTTAAGCTGGAGGGCAGACTCTCACAGATGGATTACAAAAGTAATGAAATAGTTTTCTTAGTGGGGTGGCATTCGCAAGAACTACCTTAATGTTTTTGGTAACAGCATCATTTACATATAAGTGATGCATGATAGAAGTTCTGGTATATGTGATAAATTAAAAACAGCTTGTCACTTTATAGCCACACCTTGGATTTCATTAGATGTGGTAAATCTAATAGTGTGTCAAATGAGTCCTTCTGGAAATCACTTCAGCAGAGAAGTCAAACAGCCTGTAAAAGAGAAGACATGGCAGAATGTGCGAGATTCATCCTTCCAACATTCTCAGGGTTCTCTTGGAGGACAGACCCGGGCCCAAAGACAGAAGTTACCGGGAGGGAGGCTTCAACTCCATCTAAGGAAGACCTTTCTAACAGTTAGAGCTGCTCAACAACTGAATGGACTGCTTGGTGAGGTAGAGTCACTTGGAAGTGTTCAAGGTGGAAAGATCACCCTTGTAGAAGGGACTCCTGCATTTGTTAAGAGGTTAGAGAGTGGATGAACCTCAGGTCTCTTTCAATTCTGAGATTCTAGAAAATTCCCTCAGGGAATTCAGAAGAGAATTCCTAAAAGGAAAGAGAAAGCACACATATGTATACTTTTAGAATCTGCTTGAATTTTCTTTTTTCTTTTTTTTTTCAAAAGGTACAATAGAAAATGTAGTCCACTGCCATTAAAATGCATATTCACCTTCCTATTACTAATAATTAGGAAGGGTTCATTATGACTTCTTTATATTATAAAGAAAAGATGGGGATTAGATTTATAATTTCTGTAAATATTTTAGAAAAAATGCTTAAAATCTAGTAGTCAATGCCCTAGAAACTTTATAGATTTGTAGATAATATGCACAGATACAAATACATTATTCATTAAATACAACTCACATCTGTGTTTTATTATACTCTAAAATATACAGGAATCTTGATGTACTGAAAGAGTGCAAGTAAATACAGTATTCAAGCAGTCACTATTTCTATGTACATGCTCATTAATTCTTCAAAAAACCCACAAAATTATCAAATAGATCAAAATACTGTTCTGTGTTTTCACACTTTATATTCAGAAAAACCAGCTGATAATTTACAATGTCATAAAGTTTCCAGTTTCACAATACAAAAAGGATAAAATGAAATTGGGTATCATTTTGTTGCAATTTATAGAACTTTACCCATACCTGTAAGACCCTTAAAGTTTATGAAATCATTTTCACTGGGAAAGTGACAGTTACAGTAAAAGCAGAACCACACAAATATTTATTTAAAGCTGAAATATCAGCCTTCTCTCTCTCTTTTGCTATTTGAAAGGTAGTCTTCAATTTGGCAGGCAACTGCTTCTCTCTCCAAATAGTAACAGGTTACAAACATGCTACTTTAAATATGAATAGGACCTAAGGCTTTAGTATTTTAAATCTTGCCCAATACAGAAATGCCTTCCAAGGGACTTAGTGATGTTTAATTTATGAACAACAAGGAATTATTTTCCTTTTGATTATTCACTTTTTCAAAACTCATAGATCAGAATAAACATAAAAAATCCCCCAACCCATGGTGGGGATACAAAAGTAACCTAAGTGACTAAGGTGTGCCATTCAAAGTAGAGAGGTTGAAGACTCCATGCCCCAGAACCACTTAGCTGCAATAGGGTGAAATAATCTACTTTTTGATTTCACGAATTTTTTTTTCTAGGAAATTCTTTACATTTTTAAACAAAAATAGTACTATTTTAAACCCAAACCATTTAAAACAGGGCAACAGCCTGACCCCAATCCATCTCAATGTCTATGTCACAAGCATTTTCACCCGTATTGCACCCAGTCAGCTGGTTTTTAATTCTAATAGTATAATAAATTGGAAATTTGAAATAGTTTATGTAAAAGAAAAAATGTAAAATACATGCTGCTTTCTCTCATGGTTTAATACAGCACTGGAGGGCTTTCAGATATTTTCCTTAAAAAGAAAAAAAAAAAACTCAACATTTAAAACCAAATCTCAGTTTCATTTCCAGAAATATTGCAGTTTGGTTTAGGTAATGTTTCATTTCATCTACTCCAGCTTCCACAAAATGGCATTTTATTAAAAAAACCTTTCAGTTATTTGGTCCTTTTGCAATTTGCTGTGCACATAATGCCTACTGTACCAAACTTTTATTGCCTTTAAATTTAGTTGTAATTTTATTGATAAAATTTAAATCTAGTGTCTTTATTTCTTCTGTTACGATAGTGTTGCTTATGTAAGCAGGTTAGAGTGCACAGTGTCCCCAATTATTCCTGGCACTGCAAAACCAAATTAAACAATTCCACAAAGAACTCTGACATCAACGTGTTTTCCTCAGTCAAGTCTATTTCAAGATTCTAGAAGTTCCTTTTGTAAAACTTGCCTTTAAAACTCTTCCTCCTAATGTCATCACATCTCTTAACATTGGCTCACTGTGCGATCTTTCCTCTTAGGTTGAATTTCTACGTGAATATCAAAGTGCCTTTTTCCTGAAAAAGCACAGTTTGAAGCTTTACTGTGAGAACTCCCTCCTCCTCAGCTTCTCAGTAGGTCTCAGAATCGGAGTCGTTGAGCTCATCCACGTCAGTGTATAAGTACTCCTGTTCCCCGCCAATGTTATTGAAACTGCAATAGGAGCTAGGTTCATTCCTCATGATGGGCAAAGCTTCAAAGCTGACTGTTTTTGAGGTGTTGGTATAACGGTTAATGGCATTGAATGTCAAGGATGATAAAGGACTACTTGATGAGACAGGCATCATGGTGGCCAAAATGAGAGCCAGGCAATCAGCCACATCCTTATTGGGAGCACAGGCCAAAGCTGGGGTATAGCCTAGAATTGAAGATAAAATTAAAAAATTAAGCATCCTGAGACATATTTCACCAAAGATAAGGAAATAAGCCTAAAGTACTTCAACTTTAGACGTATTTTACATTACGTAGCTTATAATAAATTGCTGTAACCAGCATGATTTGCAACTTTCTATTAAGTAGAAAAAGAATAGCCATAGAAACCTAGGGTGGAAGACATTAGACTAGACAACAGAAGAGGAAACAGGCCCAGAGAAGAATGACTTCCCCAAGATCTCACAACTTATCCGTATCCATCTGAATTCACAGAAGAAACGGGGCTAGAATAAGAAAAACACCACAGATCAGTGAATCTTCTTTCAGGATGGTAAGCAGAGATTTACTGTTAATTTGTAGTTATATCAGTGTCAAGAAAAAATAAAAAAATTTAATTTGTAGTTATGTAAGGAAGCTTTTTGACGCTAAGAAATCTAAATGTGTATAGCTTCATGGATCCGCCACAGGGCAGGTGCTCAGAAGATAGGTGTTGAACGAATAACACTTGGTTGTCAATTTAACTTTTCTCTTGGGGTCATAGTCTCTTGAAGAAAAACAGTAGACAAACTAAACAGATGAACTTTAAAAACTACTAAATCAAAACAAGTATTTCCTTCGTAAATATTCTCTTTTTTTAAGCAGAAGACAACTGACCTTAGTCATAAGCTACCACAAAGTGTCAACACAGCAAACCAAGGAGGAAACATTTGGTATCTCAGTTGGTACAAGACTCAGTCTTGAGGATGGAGCGGGAGAGAAGTGAGAACAGTGTGATGCCAGGCTTCAATTATACCATATGGAACTTTAATAGTTTATCACAAAACATACATTTGTGTAACCACTATAGAGGTTAAGAAAGAGAACACTACCAGCATACCAGAAACCTCCATATATCCTCTACCCAATCATTATACCTTTCTTCTTCCACAATGGTAACTACTATCCTGGCTTACGGGGTAGTAATTTCCTTGCTTTCAACTTGGAGTCATAAACACTATAGTTTTTTTTGAGACAGAGTCTTACTCGGTCACCCAGGCTGGAGTGCAGTGGTACAAACTTGGCTTACTGCAACCTCCACCTCCCAGGTTCAAGTGATTCACCTGTCTCAGCCTCCAGAGTAACTGGGATTACAGGTGTGTGCCACCACACCCAGCTAATTTTTTATATTTTTAGTAGAGATGGGGTTTCACTATGTTGGCCAGGCTGGTCTCAAACTCCTGGCCTCAAGTGATCTGCCTGTGTCAGCCTCCCGGATTACAGATGTGAGCCACCATACCCAGCCTACAGTTTAGTTTTGAGTTTTTAAAAAACTTAATATAAATGGAATCATATAGTATGTATTATTTCATATCTGGCTTTTTTGTGTAGCATTAGGTGAGATTTATCAATGTTGTATGTAACTGTAGTTGGTTCATTTTCATTGTTATACAGTATTTCATTGTGTGATTATACCATGGTTTAGTTACACATTTCAACTATTGGGCATCTGGTTGCTTCCAGTTCTCCCACATATTTTCATCTATGCTGTATTAGCCTTGATAAAGAAAGGATTTTTTTTTTTTTTTTTTTTTTTGAGAC
>NW_016803028.1:1064026-1090255 GCF_001698545.2 Rhinopithecus bieti | reverse complement strand
TTTTTTTTTTTTTGAGACAGGGTCTTGTTCTGTCATCCAGGCTGGAGTGCAGTGTAATGATCATGCTCACTGCACCCTCAACCTCTGGGCTCAAGTGATCCTCCCACCTCAGCCTGCTGAGTAGCTGGGACTATAGGCACATGCCATGCCTGGCTAATTTTTAAATTTTTTTTGTAGATACAGGGTCTCGCTTTGTTGCCCAGGCTGGTCTCAAACTGCTGGCTTTAAGTGATCTTCCTGCCTCTGCCTCCCAAAATGCTGCGACTACAGTAGTAAGCCACTGTGCCCAGCCACAAAAAGTAATTTTTTCCCCCTTTGTAAAGTTCCCATTTTGTCAAGGGTCAAAGAGAACAACTGATGTCCTTCCAAGTTTGGCAGCAGTGGCTGAAGGCTGTCTGTACTTTTAATTAAATTTTATTTGTCCAAAGTAGCTAGGGGAGTCCTTCACTGCCCACGCTTCTTTCAAGGGTTCTTCTAAAGGTGCCTGCTGCTATTGTTCCTGCTGCTGGCAGACAGAACAACCCATTACATAGGCCAGGATGCCTTGGATGATAGTGGAGGTGGGGAAAGAAGCATGTTTCATGTGTGTTTTCTAGTCAGAGTATGACTAAAAATAGGCTCCTCTCCTCTGCATGGGGGTTATTTTTTGAGATGAAGTCTCACTCTGTCACCCAGGCTAGAGTGCAGTGGCGTGATCTCGGCACACTGCAACCTCTGCCTCCTGGGTTCAAGCGATTCTCCTGCCTCAGCCTCCCCAGTAGCTGGGATTACAGGTACGTGCCACCACACCTGGTTAATTTTTGTAGTTTTAGTAGAGACGGGGTTTCGCCATGTTGGCGGGGCTGGTCTCAAACTCCTGACCTCAGGTGATCCACCTGCCTTGGCCTCCCAAAGTGCTGGGATCACAGGCATGGGCCACTGTGCCCGGCCAGTTATATCTCTTAACACGCCACTCTCTTTGCTTAGAAAGTTCCTTCCCCACTTTCTCCTTATCCTTTGGATTTTGGCTTAGCAGTCACATTTTTTGGGATGCCTTCTCTGATCCTGCAAGAAAGGATTTGAAGACCCTCTTAAGTACCCTCATAGCATCCTATGCTTATTCCAATTAAACTATTTTAAGTGTTATCATTAATAGCCTGTTTACACTCTTATCTCCATTCAAGGGAGTAGACTATGTCTTATTTTACACTGTATCCTCAGAAGTTAGTACGGCGCTTGGCATCATCACTCAGGCAGCAAATATTCACTCATGCAGCAAATACTCACTGAGCCTCCACTTGCTCAGGCACTATTCAGAACACTAAGAATATATCAGTGAATGCAACTGATAAAGATTTCACTGTTCTTGTGGCGCTTACATTCACTTTAGTGGGGAAGACACACAATCGACATAATAAAAAAGTACATGATATACAATATGTTAAAAGCTTTATGTAAAAAAAGAGGAAAGAGTGAAGCAGGTTAACAAGGACTGAGAATGCTGTGGTAGGAGTATCTAGCAAGTTGTAGTACAGAGTAGTTAGAATACGCTTCATTGAGAAGATGAAACTGGAGCTAAGATTTGAAACAGGTGACGGATTTAGTCACGGGATGTTTGGGGACAGAGTGTTCAGGCAGAGTAAACAGTCAGAATGAAGATCACAATGCATGTATAACCCTGCTGTGGAGGGGCTGGCATTGCAGAATCAAGTAGAAAAGGAGAATACTAGGAAACAGTATCAGAAAGGTGACGAAGTGGAGGACACATCATATAGGGCCTAGTAAGGTCATTTTAAGAACTATGAATGGGGCCAGGTGGAGCACTCTGGGAGGCCGAGGTGGGGGGATTGCTTGAGGCCAGGAGTTCAAGACCAGCCTGGACAATATAGTGAGAGTCTATCACCACAAAAGATAAATGAGCTGGGCATAGTGGTGCATACTTGTAGTGCTAGCTACTTGGGAGGCTGAGGTGAGAGGTTCTCTTGAGCCCAGGAGTTCAAGGTTACAATCAGCTATGATCTACCACTGTACTCCAGTCTGGGCAACAGAGTGAGACCCTGTCTCTTTACAAAACAAAACAATACAAAACCAAACCAAACCGAAATTCAATAGTAACATGTTCTCATATACTTTAAAAGGATCCAGGCCAGGCTGGTAGCAATAATAAAAAAGTGGGCATATTTTAAATCTGCTTTAGAGGTGGAGTCAATAATGTATGCTGATGGACTATACGCTGGGTATGAGTGAGAGGAATCAAGGATGACTCTAGGGGTTTTGCCCTGAGCAATTGTAAGAATAAGAATTGTCTTCAACGGAGATCATGATGTTGTGAGGAGAGTAGGTGTGGCAAGGGGAGTGGGAAAGGATCAACCGTTCAGTTCTGAACTTTCTAGGTTTAAGCTGTTTATCAGATATCCACATGGATATGTCAATTAGGCACGTGGATATACAGAGACTGTGAGAAGTCTGGGTTGGAGATATAAATCTGGGAATTCTCAGCATATAGGTAGTATTTAAAACCATAGGGAGTCAATGTAGATAGAGAAAGCAAAAAGAATGAAGGATTGAGTCCTAGAAGGAGAAGAGGGAGAAATTTTGTAAAACAAATTAAGAAAGAATGACTAGTAATGTAGAAGGAAAACGAAGGAAGTGTGGAGTTCAAAAAGCAGAGTAAACAAAATTTATCAAAGGAAACAAGTAATCAGTTATGCCAAAAGCTGATCTATCAAGTAAAATGAGAGCTAAGTAGTAGTTAACATAGTAGAAGTCACAGGTGGTTTTGATGAGAATAGTTTTGTTATGTGTAGGGGTGAGGGGAGAAGGCCTGACTACAGGGAAATTAAGAGAAAATAGAAGAATGAGGCCGGACACTGTGGCTCACACCTGTAATCCTAGCACTTTGGGAAGCTGAGGTGGGCGGATCACCTGAGGTCAGGAGTGTGAGACCAGCCTGGCCAACATGGTGAAATCCCGTCTCTACTAAAAATACAAAATTTAGCCAGGCGTAGTGGCGGGTGCCTGTAATCCTAGCTACCTGGGGAGGCTGAGGCTTGAGAATCGCTTGAAACCAGGAGGTGGAGGTTGCAATAAGCTGAGATCACGCCACTGCACTTCAGCCTGGGCAACAGAGGTAGACTCCGTCTCAAAAACAAAAAACAACACAACAACAACAACAACAACAAAAGAATGGAAGAATGAGAGGTGAATAACTGGGGACAGCAAGATAATAGTTTTGCTGCAAAGGGGAACACAGAAATATGGTAGCACCTGGCAGGAGTAGTGAGATTTATAAATTGTTTTTTAAAGATGAGGGAACTAGTGTTTATATACTGAGGAATAATACAGGAAGAGAGCGAAAAATTGTTACCGCAGGACATAAAAGAGAACTGTCAAAGTGACATTATGAAGTAGGCAAAAGGGGACATGATCTAGTGCATGAGTAGAAGCACTGACTTTAAGTAAGAATATAGCACTTAATTAGGATCTTGATAATATTTGCTGAAAGAACAAAATCTTTGGCTACTAAAACAACAGAAAGTGGTAAGTATAAACAGTAAATACTAACTTTGCTATAACAGATGATATAGGGATTCAGAAGTACATCTGTTAGATAACTTTTCCTATTTCTTTTGCCCTTATTCCTTTGCCACAAACTACTATTCATTATTAACTTTAGCTCTCCTCTTTGACTAATAAAAAATATCCAAGTTTATTTCTCTTCAAATATGGATCATCAAAAGATAAAAGCTCTAGGTCAAGGGAAGACAATATAGAACCAACTTACCATTTTCATCTACTGCAAGCACACTTGCTCCTTTTCCCAAAAGTTCCTGAACCACCATTGTTAGCCCATTTCGGGCAGCAACATGCAGAGGTCTAGGGGAAAAAACATGATACATGTACACATATGTGCATGTGCATGCATATACACATACACACCTGGTTGTCAAAGAGCATTTTTGTCAACTTGTGAAGACCAAGAGGTACAAACTCGAGGCACCTAGTCCTAATAGCAAAGATGGGGGCAGGGAGAGCAGAACCTCTGTGCAGTGCACTGTCACACCTTGTCAACATGTGGCTAGACATCAAGCTCAGCCATAGGTCCCATCGACAGGTCCCTACCTTCACCCAATCCTTTTGTTACTTTTCTTCTCAGACTCAATGTTTAAAATAATTTTACCATTGAAATTGCATTCCTCCATTGTTAAGGAATGAGGCTGGTAAAGACATAGACTATATATTAAAAACTGTAAACTGCAGTAGCATAAATTCTAATAGGTTTTGAAAACAGCTTACAAGCATCACGACTAATTTTTGGACCTTCAAGGGATCTGACTAATCCCAGAATGGGCAACAATATTCTAAGATTTTTATCTTTACTAAACCTCAAAATGGAATAGCAAAGGACAACGAGAGACACTGATGTAAGATTTCTCTCAGTCAATCTGGAGGTTGGCTGCTCATATTATTAAAAATTCTGATTCTTTCAGAAACTTTACTTGCTTACAGACACACATAAAACTTCTTACCTCATTTATTGTTAGTTTCTTTTTTTTTTTTTTTTTAGACGGAGTCTCGCTCTGTCACCCAGACTGGAGTGCAGTGGCCAGATCTCAGCTCACTGCAAGCTCCGCCTCCCGGGTTCATGCCATTCTCCTGCCTCAGCCTCCCGAGTAGCTGGGACTACAGGCGCCGCCACCTCACCCGGCTAGTTTTTTGTCTTTTAGTAGAGACGGGGTTTCACCGTGTTAGCCAGGATGGTCTCGATCTCCTGACCTCGTGATCCGCCCGTCTCGGCCTCCCAAAGTGCTGGGATTACAGGCTTGAGCCACCGCGCCTGGCCTTATTGTTAGTTTCAAGTAACATATTATTACAGTTGATTTCCATGAAATACACAAAATAGTACTACTTTCCTTCAGAAAATTAGGTAGGTGGATTAAGAAAAAAATACATTATTGTCATTGTTGTAATAAAGTTTCAGTTCAAAAGCATTTTAAATAATATGCCTTTTAGTTGTGATCATTTTAGAAATGAGTTTCGACAGCTGTAAACTATTAAAATTGCTTCTATGACTAATGAAACCTATTCCAACAGTCACATGTTTTAAAAAATCCATTTATCATTTTTATAATTGTAGGTCACAAAGTTTATACTAGATACTGACAGTACTCACGTTTGCAAGGCTGCGTTGGTTGCATTGATGAGGTTTCTATCTGTTATCTTTTCCAGTATTAACAAGGCACTAGTTTCATGACCCTATAATTGTGGCAGATAAGTTATAAAAACTTGGGCACCATTCAAGGTACATTTATACACCCAACAATCTGCAACCCTAGTCCATATAATATGTACAACACCATTCATATGCCATGAATTTTCCTGGCTAATATCTTAATATTTGCCCAAACACATCTTGGGAGTGAGGATAGGAGAAGAGGACAAAATTAAGATTAAGGAAAGAGGATAATTACACTTAGACTTGTGTTCCAAAACTTATTTGGCTTACTGGACACTTTGATACGCCATGGTGCCTTACAAGTCAATAATTTTGTTCAAGAAATCTAATACCAGTGATCATTGGAGAGGTTTGGTCCTGAGTTCTGTTCATTTTAGTGAAGTCAAAAAACTTTTAATGCCACTGTTAACAATGAAAATATGTTCTTAAAATGTATACATACCTTGCTACAAGCCAAATGGAGGGCAGTATTTTTACTGTTATCTTGTAAAGTCAGTTCTGCACTAGCACTGCTAACCAGCATCTCTGGGAGGAAAAAGTGCATCAATTCTTATGTTTATGAACATGTTTCTTAGATTACCAATAACTCACTGTAGAGAAACGAAGATACAAAGCAAAAAAGTCCCTCTCACAAAAACTTAAGTACAAGAAAAATATTGTAATATATAACACATATACTATATCTTCATATAATTGTATGAGACAATTATATTGTTGTATAAGTCACACACTCTAACAATGGCAATTAACATTTATTTTGTGACTGTGCACTAAATTTTAAATACTGTTTTATATGCTCTGGATTTACAGTAATTTATTTAAACCTCACAACAACCCACCAAGTAGATACTGTTATTTTTCTCATTTTGTAAATGAGAAAACTGAGGCATCAGGTCATTTAGCTGGAAGATCTAGGACTCACATTGAGGCAATCCAACTCCAGAGTCAGTGTTCTTAACCACTATATTATAGGGCCATCGTAAAGTAGACTCCTCAATCAGTAAGGGCAAAATAAAACATTGTATCCCTAAATGAAAATGTAGATTGCAAACAGGTAAAAGGTTTTAAGTCTTAGGAGTGGTAAGGTAACTAGCTGAAGTCAGAAGTCTTGGGATCTAAGTTATAAATTAGTGATACACATACTTAGGAAAATACAATTTTAAACAAGTTTATTTACCAACTGTATTTGTTTGTCCATTTTCTGCAGCCATCATAAGAGGTGTTTTCCCTGTAGAGTCCACAGAATTGACTTGAGCATTATGGCTCAGCAGCAGCTGTAAACACTCTACATGGTCTGTGAAGGCAGCTGCATGGAGAGGAGTTCTGTGATAAAGAAAAATTGAAACGTATGACTAAATTTGAATGTTATATATGCTGGAAAAATATTCTTTAATTTGTGACATGCAGTTTTTAAGGGTTTACATATTAGGCTATAAAAGCACTGCCTGTATACAAACAAACAGGCTCAATGGAGCTCACTAATTTCTCCCATAGAAATTTGTACTTTCAATAGTATAGAAGGCCTTAATTAAACTAGAACTAGTATGAAGTAAAGATTAATTACAAAATTGCTAAAATAACATTACATCATTAAAGGAAATTTTGAAAGAAATAAATCCTGACCTGAATACCACCACCTCTTACAACTGCTGGACTTTCTTCCAGCCTTTATTCCTATTTAGAAAACTGTTAACTCTGTTAACAGTTATCTTTGGGAAACAAACAACTTCTAAAGAAAGGGGAAAAATTTACATTTTAAAATAGTTTAGAGGAGGAAAACTTCCTAAAATCTATAAATAGAAAACCTTTTATAATGTAAAATAATTGAGATCTTCTAACAATTTATACTTGCAAATATAAAATCAACTTTCAAATAATAATGGGTTTTCTGTAAATTCTCTCACACCAGGCCAGTAGTTAAAATTTATTTCTTAATGAAAATAAAACTTTTTTTGGGGGTAGGGCAGAGACGGGATCTCACTCGGTCACCCAGGCTGGAATGCAGTGGTGCAATCATAGCTCACTGCTGCCTCAAACTCCTGGGCTCAAGTGATCCTCCTGCCTCAGCCTCCTGAATAGCTGGGATCACAGGCATGCATCATCATGTCTTTTTTTTTTTTTTTTTTTTGGTAGAAATGCAGGACTTAGTATGTTGACCAGGCTGGTCTTAAACTCCTGGCTTCAAGTTATCCTCCCACCTTGGCCTCCCAGATTGTTAGGATTATAGGCATGAGCCACTGTGCCTGGCTAAAACTATTTAATACATACTTGAATTCCTACCTTCCTTTTGAATCTCTGGCGTTCACAATGCTGGCACCTAATGTATCAATTAACATCTCAGCAGCACCTTCGTTGTCATTTATCCTGTGTAAGGTAACATGGTGATCATTCTCACAGCAATGGTGTATTTCTTAAAACACTCAAACCAAGTCTGATTCATTCTGGCTTTACTTACACAGCACAATGCAATGGACTAAAAGCATTTCCTTCCGTTTTCTGGAAAACTTCCTGTTCTAAAAGCAGTTCTACACATGTCTCGTGACCTAAATAGGTGTGAAAAACCAGATATTAAAATTCAAAGGAGATACTGGCAAAAATCACAGATACATATAAATGTTTAAAGGAAAAATGTAAAAGTCTCTCTCCCATTCCATCTCCCAGTTCCCCTCTCTGGAATATAACCACTGGTAGCTGTTAAGCCACCAGTAGTTCCAGAAAATTTCTAGGCATATACAACTGCATGCACATACATACATACAGTTGGTTCTCTGTATCCATGGGTTCCGCATCCATCAATTCAACCAAACCCAAATTAAAAATACTTGGGGGATAAAAAAAAAACCAGAGCAGACTTTTTTTCTTGTCATATACCCTAAATACAGCATAGCAATTATTTACATACCATTTACATTACATTGACTATTATAAGTAATCCAGAAATGACTTAAAGTATAGCAGAGAATGTGCATAGGTTATATGCAAATACTATCCCATTTTCTATAAGGGACTTGAGCACCTGTTGGTTTTGGTATTCATAAGGGGTCCTGGAAACCAATCCTCAACAGAAAATGAGAGATGATTGTGCTATTTATTTTTTTAATGGCAATGGGATGTTTAATTCCGCCACTTGCTTTTTACTTAGTATTAACTACACATATCCTTCCATAATAGCATATATAGAAATATTATTATTATTTTAGATGGAGTCTCGCTCTTTCGCCCAGTCTGGAGCACAGTGGCGTGATCCTGGCTCACTGCAACCTCTGCCTCCCGGGTTCAAGTGATTCTCCTGTCTCAGCCTCCCGAGTAGCTGGGACTACAGGCACCCACCACCATGCCCAGCTAATGTTTTTCCTATTTTTAGTAGAGACGGGGTTTCACCATGTTGGTCAGGCTGATCTCGAACTCCTGACCTCGGGTGATCCACTCCCAAGCCTCCGTCTCCCAAAATGCTTGGATTACAGGCATGAGCCACCGTGCCCAGCTAAAATCTTATTCTTTAGTGTTCTGAAGAGCTTCACAGTATCAAAGTGTATCATAAATTATTTAATCTAATTATGGATTTTAAAGTGATTGCTAGTTTAAAAAAATTCTTCATGATATTATCAACAATGCTGTAATGAATCATTCTGGCATTTTTTTATTTTACTAAAACAATTTTTTGAGACAGGGTCCTGCTCTGTTGCCCAAGTTGAAGTGCAGTGGCATGATCATGGCTCACTGTAGCCTCAACCTCCTGGGCTCAAGCGATCCTCCCACCTCAGCCTCCCGAGTGGCTAAGACAACAGGTGCAAGGCTACTACATCTGGCTAATTTTTTGATATTTTGTAGAGATGAAGTTTTGCCATGCTGCTTAGGCTGGTGTTGAATCCCTGAGCTCAAGTGATCTGCCTGCCTCAGCCTCCTAAAATACTGGGATTACAGGCGTGAGCCACCATGCCCAACATTTTGTTTTTATTTTAGGAAGTATTTTTGTAGGACAATTTCCTACCAAAGTGATATTGCTGTGGTAAAGGACAAGTATCCAGTCCTTGGTATTCTTGGGGGATGGGGTCCAGGACTCCCCACTGACAGCAAAAATCCATAGTCCCTTATACAGGTCCCTTGTACAAAATGGTTTATTTGTGTATAACCTATGCACATCTTCTCATATACTTTAAGTCATCTCTAGATTACTTACAACTTAATAGTTGTTACATTGTATTGTTTAGGGAATAATGACGACAAAAAAATCTGTACATGTTCAGCCTAACTATATTTCTGATCGACATTCAGTTGAATTCACAGATGGGGGACCCATGGATATGGAGGGCTGACTGTACTGATTAATTATCAATATCTGGTCCATAGTTTTAACAGTAACTTGAAAAACAGAAAAATCCAAACTTCAAATTTTCTTACCCAAATTTCAGAGCCAGGGTTTTAATTTAATACCCTAATTACTACAACTAAAATGTTGCTTATTTCATGAGTTATTTGGGATCTACTTTAGGAATAAATTAGATTCTTATGTGGCCTCTTTATATATTTTCATGGTTTAATATTTGCCTACCAAAGTCTTGTTATATTTTCTTTTCCTTTTAAATTACTCAAACTTAATCAGCTTAAACTTTATCCTATAATTGTGGAAAAGTAATTTTCAGAAAAACCTGTAATGGTGTTCCATCTTTTGTCAGTTCTTTTCTCTAATCTAGTAGTTTTCAAGCGGATTTTGCCCATCAGGAGATACTGTGCGTGGCAAAGCCTACGGACAGTTTTGTTTATCACAACTGAAGGTGGGGCAGTGCAACCGGCATTTAGTGGGTAGAAACCAATGATGCTGCTAAACATCTTGCAATGCACTGGAGAGTCCCTTGCAACAATCACCTGGCCCAAAACGTCATAGTGCTGAGGTTAAGAAACTGCTTTAATTCCATTGTGCTGAATGTTAACTCATTACTAAGATACAGCAATGGAAAGTTGTCCATTGTTGACTTAAGAGCCTCCCATTCTCCAGGTATATGGGTGCTTAAGGTGTGGCCTGGGGAAAATCCTGGGGTGACGCAAAAAAGATGTAAATAAAAACACAGATGAGAATCCAACTATTCTCTTAAATTAGCTATAAAGAGATGTACAGCCGGGCGCGGTGGCTCAAGCCTGTAATCCCAGCACTTTGGGAGGCCGAGACGGGCGGATCACGAGGTCAGGAGATCGAGACCATCCTGGCTAACATGGTGAAACCCCGTCTCTACTAAAAAATACAAAAAACTAGCCGGGCGAGGTGGCGGGTGCCTGTAGTCCCAGCTACCCGGGAGGCTGAGGCAGGAGAATGGCGTGAACCCGGGAGACGGAGCTTGCAGTGAGCCAAGATCCGGCCACTGCACTCCAGCCCGGGTGACAGAGCGAGACTCCGTCTCAAAAAAAAAAAAAAAAAGATGTACTACTCTTCTCACTAAAAAGAAAATACTTTTGGAAAACAGTAGCTTTCATAAAAAAAGATTATGTTAATATGTAATAGATATTATTTTTAAATAAATCAGTAAGTATTTAAAATTTCTCAGTTCCAATTTCTAATACAGTCAGTATCAATCCATAGTTGCTGAGACCAAAGGGTTTGAGAACCACTCACTATCTGAGTACAGACTGAGAAAAGGGAACAGTGGGTCCCCTTGGTCACCTCCAGAAATCATTACTGGGTGATATTAAGCAGACAATCTCATAACTTTCTATCATCATTTATGAAACATAGATAGGATGGTAAACTGGGTCCTCCTGAGTTTCAGAGGCTATTCTGAGGATGTTCAGAACTTCATAAAAATGAACACATTTTTTAAAGGAATAAATAAGTATTCTTAAGTTCTGTGATTGAATGACTATATAAACTGAAACTGTGAACTTTTAGTATCTACAGCCAGTTTTTTTCTAAAACTTGGCCATCATTTCAATTTTGAGAGAAAGGTTGTTTTCTGTTCTGTTGGAGTGCTTCCAATTTTCTTTACAGCTGTACAATAATTACTAAAGTAAAACCATTTTACATATTCTACTTTCAGGATGCCAAATTATAAAATGGGATTTTGGCTATAAATATGGTATTAATTTTAGACTGTCTATATAGTCGCTTACTGCATATAGCCAACACACATTTAATTCCTTCCAGCTCAAATTCAGCATCACCACAATTTTGCTGCGGGCTGAAAATCAGACACATTTGTTATGATCTTTAAATGGCAACCATGCATGCAGTTCTTGCAAAATTCTGTCTCTTGCACAAAACATGCTTACAGTCTAAATTTAGCAGTGATAGAGTAGGAACTCACTTTAGGGGAACTGTTATACATATAGATCTGATAAGAAACATTGTAATAGAAAGCAACTCTCCAAAGGACAATTACAGCAGTACATTTACAACTAAATGCTCTTCCTGAGGAAAATATCTCACTGTGTGATTTTCCAATGGTTCATCTTCAGGGATATATTTTTTTAAAACCAAGCAATAAGTCTTTGCTTCTAAACAGTTTTATCTCACTGACTTTTTTACAGAAACACAACTCACATTTGTATATATTTTCCCACTATATTAGTTATTTTGGGTTTTCCTTATACTTGTAAAATGTCAAGTCACATTACAGAAACAAATCAAATATCAATGCAAAATACATTATCTTCTTTGTACTAGTATGAGTACGAGTCTCTGGCCACTTCACTACACTCATTTCTACTTGCCTTAGCGAGTAGAAATGAGAAAAAGAGAAGTTAAACCCCAAAGGTTTTATAGTTTCAAAACTGTTTTGGTCAAGGATTTAAGGTAGTAAAAAACAAAGAGACTAAACTAAGCTTATTGAATGAGAAACAGATTTAACTATTCAAGTTTTTTATGATACTATCAGTACTCAGCTGAAGGATAACCAACAGTAATCACAGGACAAACCTCAAGAACCCAAAATGTTCTCACAGCAAAAGAATGCAACTCCCAACTTTGGCATAAGGACTAATATGAAAATCAAAACATTGTATCTCAGAAATACTTGTGACAACATTTAATGAAGTTATAATTTTACAAGATTCAGCTTTTTCCTCTTTTGCTTTAACTTGGTAACTTTGTCAAAACAGCTCCCAGTGAAAGAACTATGAAACAGCATATTACAGAAAGATAGCAAATCTCAACTTCCTGGTAAGGCAGTTTGATTTTACAACAGATATTATATTTATTTATTTTAGTAAATGGATATTTATATAAAGAGGCAATTTATATTTTCTCTACACTTTGAGGGAAGGTTATTCGAATTGTGAACTACAGCTTTGTAGATCTGCTGTCATAATTAACATTAATCTTGAAGCTACAATGAAATTGAAAACAAATTTTAAAAACCTCTAATTTCTCTGCTAAAGCCTGAAGCTTGAACTTTGACAACACTGATGCTTGCACTATATATAATGTACCTGAGTTTTCTAAGATGATCAAATCTATTGCCCTGCACAAGGAAAAAAATCTCAACATACTTCATTACATAAATTATTTTAATTAGTGGCATTTCATAAGCCAAACTGCATTTTTAACATCTATACCTTCAAAGTAGCTTTATGCTTCCCTAAGTGACCTTTTGTGAGTCTACCTATAAAAGCAATGACTATGACTGTGAGCCTGTAGGAGGCCAAAGAAAATCTTTTCTAACCATGTAGCAGAGTTAACCCATCAAAGTTTCTAATTCTAAGACCTGCTAGGGATTTATTCCTTTAAAACATGGAGCATGGATATTAGTGGTAATATAAGAATGTTATCTTGCAATGTGCTCAGAAAACATACATAGATTTCAGTTTAGAATGTGATACATTTCACTGTTTCTCCTACTTTTGGTCATTTTTCCCCTAATACGATTTTATTTAGAAAGTAAAAGAACATGGCTAGGTGCGATGGCTCATGCCTGTAATCCTAGCACTTGGGGAGTCCGATGTGGGAGGACTGCTTAAGCCCAGTTGTTTGAGACCAGCCTGAGCAACACAGTGGGACTCTTAAAAAAAAAAAAAAAAAAAAAAAAAGTAAACGAACACAATCAAAATACAAGCACACTATATAATAGCAATGGAAACGTAAAACCTCCTAAAAATGTTAAATATTTGTTGAAATAAAGATCTAAGAAAAACTTCAGGCTACATGGTGGCTCACGCCTGTAATCCCAACACTTTGGGAGGCTGAGGTGAGAGGATCACTTGAGGCCAGGAGTTCAGAACCAGCCTGGGCAACATAGCAAGACCCTACCAAAACGAAAAAAAAAAAAAAAAAAAAAAGGAAAACCTCAAAAATACTTCATGGCTTATCTCAGAACACCTTTGACAACTAGTGCCTTGCCTTTAGCATGACAAAGGACAGGAGTGAACCTACATAGTAATTATTAGTAAGTAAGCCTACATAGATTATTCCCAAGGTTTTTGCTAATTTTAAACTTAAAATTTGCCTTATAAATATGTCATTCTCATTAATATCTGAATATATTATACTTATCTCTGTTCAGCACAGAATGATATGCATTTGTGTTTGTATACTTAACCATTGTAGCAAGCCCAGTGAAGTGCCGTATATCCATGATTGTCTGCTATGGCTGGATTTGCATCCATAGACGCTGCTGACTGCAAAAGGGCTCCGAGAACACCAATGTGTCCACAGGCAGCAGACAGGTGTATAGGCGTCCGGCCCCTGCTATCCCGAAGTAAGCACTTAGCACCATGTTGAAGTAATGCATCTACACATTCTTCATGGCCTGTAACTGCCTGAAAGAAAATAATTTACAGGTGGTCAAACATATTATGCTAAACATTACCTGCCAATTTCAGCTAATTAAAAACTTTAAAGACCATACTCCAATATTCTTCCATCAATTAAAGCCACTTATCATTTTAGGAATAATTCTGTATTTTTATTGGAAGTGGTTTAAAAATTCAGTTAAAGCAACAACTCTGTTAAAATGCAAATAGTATGAAAACAGGAAGAGAGAAACTTGGTATTCAGTGAAAATAATGATATTTCAAAGGTGAAAAAAGATTAAAGTGTGTAAGAAAATAAGTGAGATAATGGAAAAAAGTCAAATTGACATTAATTCTACTCAAAGTTTTAGAGTTTTAAAATTTTGTTCTAACATTGGTCTCTAGATTATTAAGTTGTACTTTGTAATTGTTCAAAATTAGCATTTAAAAACTAAGATACTGAAAGAAATGGTAAAGACTATTTGACGAACATTTAATGAAGAGAAAATAAACATAACCTAGTTCAGTTCTAGGTAATATGAGGTTATAAAAGCTTTTTGAAAGGAAAGAGCATATTTCTGCTTACCCCTCTATGCAACGCTGTCCTTCCCCACTTATCTTTGGCATCTACATTTGCTCCTTTGTTCAGCAGTGAGTAAACACAGTCTGTGTGCCCGTTGAGAACAGATAGCATCAGAGGCGTCCTGAGCAACAACAGGAATAGGTTCAGTGCTATCACTTAAGACTGTACTCTGGTTTTCGAAATACGCCCTTCTGCGATGCAACAATTATTTATCGAAACTTACTGTCCATTTCCATCTTGAATATCTACTGCATTCTGTGGCTCTGCATTTCCTATTAATAGCCGTAAGCATTCTGAATGACCATTTGTTGCTGTAAAGTGAAATTTAAACATTTCAGTAATTACATATAATGATAAAATAGAAAATGTCCATCTTAGAGCACATCTTCCAGAATTTAATTTTGGGATAGTTTCACTGAATTTAATATGCAAGAACGAAAACTATAGGTAGAAAGAAGGTTTCTACGGCCTTTGATTGTTAAAGCTGAACAAATATGAATTCCTTACTGTAAAACATGACAGGCAGACTGCTCACCCAGCACCCATCCCCTACCATCTGCCTCTAAAAGAATGCTCATTTTATTTAGCTGTCTGGCAGTGTGGTCAGGAAGAGTGCCTTGCCTCCAGCAAAGGGATGATATCATGATTAGACCAAGTTAATCACAACAACCCCATTCTCCTCTGACAGTGATCAGTTTTAAGGTGAGCAGCACAGGGACCAGGTCTGACTACTGAGATGCTGATAAGTCTAGAGGCTGCTGGGAAACACTTTTATCTCTGATAATGAAAAGCCCCCATTCCTTTCTGATTTTAGATGCAATCCTTAAAAGTAGCAGCAATGATTCCTGCAACATGAATGCAAATGTAAGAGAATAACAGAATTTAATCCAGAGCTCTGACACCATTGTAGAATCAACCAATCCTGGAACGGAATCTGCCTTTGGATACTGTCTTTTTTTTTTTTTTTTTTTTGAGACAGAATTTCGCTTTGTCACCCAGGCTGGAGTGCAGTGGTGCGATCTTGGCTCACTGCAACCTCTGCCCCCTGAGTTCAAGCAATTGTCTGCCTCAGCCTCCTGAGTAGCTGGAATTACAGGTGCCCGCCACCACACCTAGCGAATTTTTTTGTATTTTTAGGAGAGACGATGTTTCACCATCTTGGCCAGGCTGGTCTTGAACTCCTGACCTCATGATCGACTCGCCTCGGCCTCCCAATGTGCTGGAATTACAGGTGTGAGCCACCATGCCCAGCTTGCCTTTGGACATTGTATGTGAGAGACTAAACCCCTTAAGCTATTTTCAATAGGGTACTCTGCTATTTCCGGCTGAAATAATTTCAAATGATATATATATAGTACAAGAAAAATGATACATCTAAAGAATGCATGTGTTAAGTCCAAATGCATAAAATGGGCAAGGGTACAAGTAGAAGTAGTCCAAAGAAAAGAGCTTTTGAAGTAAGTTAAATCCTCTGCAAAATTCAGGTCCTGTTCATATACACAAAGTCTGAAGTTTAAATAAATACATTAGAAAAAACGTATCTTGCATATGATACAGAAAAGAACATCTATCACTACTTCTTCTAATTAAAAGATGACAAAACTAGCAAAAACAAGCTAGGTGCCGAATATTCTACAGTACGTTCCGACAGTTATATTAAATAGTACTAGTTTAACTTGTGGCTTAAACCACCTCTCCCACCCTAGTCCAATCTGTATGCTGCACTCCGCCAGCAGCTCTCACAGCTTAGCAATAAAAAACAGTGTCATAACACTTGGGGATGTTCAAGAAGATCTTGTTTGGCCCATCATTTTTCAAATCAGTTCCTTTACACTCGGTGCACAGTAGCTATTGATGAATGTTTGTGTCATCTAAATTCAATACCCAAACACCAAGCACAGCATCACTGTGGGAAAGGACTGGTAAACCTCCAGGAAAAAACCCTCAGTGTTCTTTTCATGGCTTATAGACGCTCTCTATAGATCTCCAAATTTGAAAGGCATCTATAGATACAAGGCTTGCATTTATTGAATAGGTAGGTACTAACAGTAGGTTACTAACAGTAACCTGTGGTTGCACTCCATGCAAGCTTTAAATTAGTTCTGCATATGATCTGCAATTATGATATAATTTTTCTAGTGCTAGATTAATATTTTAAAATGTACTTATTTTTCACAGATCTCATCCAGTGTACAAAATTTATTTTTATTTTGTATTTTTTTAATTATACTTTAAGTTCTAGGGTACATGTGCACAATGTGCAGGTTTGTTACATATGTATACATGTGCCATGTTGGTGTGCTGCACCCATTAACTCGTTATTTACATTAGGTATATCTCCTAATGCTATCCCTCCCCCTACCCCTTCCCCACAATAGGACCCGGTGTGTGATGCTCCCCTTCCTGTGTCCAAGTGATCTCATTGTTCAGTTCCCCTCTATGAGTGAGAACATGCGGTATTTGGTTTTCTGTTCTTGCAATAGTTTGCTGAGAATGATGGTTTCCAGCTGCATCCATGTCCCTACAAAGGATGCGAACTCATCCTTTTTTATGGCTGCATAGTATTCCATGGTGTATATGTGCCACATTTTCTTTATATTTTAGGAACAGGGTTTCATCATGTTGCCTACAGTGCAATCAAACTGAACTCAACTGACCCTCTTGCCTCAGCCTCCCAAGTTAGGTGGGGAATACAGGCATGCGCCACCAAGTTTTGCAAACTGATATATAACTTCACTCTTTTTCAGAATAACATAACAGCAAGTAATGCATTTTTTTGTTTGTTTGTTTGTTTGTTTTTTTGAGACGGAGTCTCGCTCTGTCGCCCAGGCTGGAGTGCAGTGGCCGGATCTCAGCTCACTGCAAGCTCTGCCTCCCGGGTTTACGCCATTCTCCTGCCTCAGCCTCCCGAGTAGCTGGGACTACAGGCGCCCGCCACCTCGCCCGGCTAGTTTTTTGTATTTTAGTAGAGACGGGGTTTCACCGTGTTAGCCAGGATGGTCTCGATCTCCTGACCTCATGATCCGCCCGTCTCGGCCTCCCAAAGTGCTGGGATTACAGGCTTGAGCCACCGCGCCCGGCCTCAAGTAATGCATTTTAACCTCTTGTTCAAACCATATACTAGTGTATATACATTTATTAGCGGTTGTAATCTATTATTAAAATATTTTTCTCAGCCCCACTTGAACATCTGATAGCTTTGAAGCGTGGCTCTGGGAGCAACAGTGGGTGTTATCAATAGTCTTCTAAAATGTAAGCTTCCCAAAGGACTAGAAAAAAAATCCAAGACGTATATTCAAATGTATTCTTAAGGATCACGCTATAAAAATAGAGTTGTGAATCTGCATCTGCCAGTGATACACAGTGGGTAGCAAGTCATTTCACTGACTTGGTTATAGACCTTCATATTTTAACCTATCTGCTACATCATAATATCACAATATGGAATAGTTCTTGCATAAGGCAATTGCTCTGTAAAGCCTGTCTGCATGTTTAATGCAGTACACTGGTAAAGTAAGTCAAAATGTGTATCACTTGTTAAATGAAAGATTATACCAATCCAAAATAACTTCTACCAGAAATAAATACTGCATTGTTTTGCTGATAAAGTGTTTCAGAAGTTAGATTATTACACAAACCCAACTTCTAAGGCAGACAATTTTTTAAGTGATGATAATCTTGTTGTTGATATTCCCTGAGAATACAATCATTTTATCACTTAAAGTCAAAAATTTCCCCAGACAATCGTAGTTCCTGGTAATCTCCTTGGGTCTGGAAACTTTTGAAGAGCCAAGTTGACATTTTTCAGCTCTTTAGGCCACTGGGTTTTAGAGGGAGAAGAAATCTTTTGTGCAGAGACAAGTCCAGGCGGTAGCACAGCCTTCAAAACAACACAGGGGCATCTCTGATCCTGCCCTACCTAAGCTTTGGCACTAGTGGGGCTTCTGTCTGGAGAAATGCCCTCAAAGGGTAACCAGTAGGTGTGACATAGAATTGGCCAATGTTAGCATCTGCAGCCATCATCAAAAGATGAATCCATTGCCACTGCCCCCTGAGGGGCCCCTAAAATTGCAGAAGGTATCAGCAAGGAGGCTGCCCAGATTGTTTTCCAAGTGAGGCCACAGGAGGAAGGGAGCTACTTGGGGGCACTTAAATCTTTTGTGCAGAGGAGCTTCTTTTCATTAGAGCAGGGGAGTTTTAATGACTTATTTAACACTTGTGTGGGACAGGCTTGAGCATGAGGGAGGTTTTAAGCCAGGCATAAAGTTAGTTTCAAATACTACTTAATAAATCTATTTTTATTTCCTTTTTTGCACAGAAGCTCGTAATCTAGGACCTACATGTAAACAACTTTATATGAATATTTTTTGTACTTGGTTTACTTGGATTGGTATAATACACTATATTTAAGTTCCTTGAATACTGTGGATACTCCTAATGTTTATGAATGACTGAGGCTTTGTAAATTAAGGGACATTTGTGTGAATAAAGTTATTTGGTGGGGGTCAAAGAATCCATATGATTTGGAAAAAAAAAAAAAGTCAAAAATTTTAAAGACAATTAACCAGAAATATTATCTACCAAAAATTGAAAGAGATTAGACAGGAAGTAATAAATAAATCAAGCATAATATCTGGCATACCTGCTGCATGTATAGGTGTCCTCTTCAAAATGTAGTCTTTTACTAAGATTGAGGCACCCTGATTAATGAGTACATCCACACATTCAACATGGCCCTTAAATGCTGCAAGGTCTAGGGGTGTTCTTCCACTACTATTTCTGACATCAAGATCTAACAAAGACTGTACCAACACTTCCAGTGCTTGATGGTGACCATGGTAGGCCTAGAAATAAATAAAAATGTAAATTTAAAAAATATATATTTAGACTGACTTCCTAAATACTTTAAAAAATGTAAATAAGCAAACTTGTCTTCATATTATCATCCTATTTAAGATAATCCAAACTTCTACATTGAGAATTCAGGAAGTTAACTACAGATTTTTCTAATGATCAACACAGTAGGTAGGCTACTGTGGTAGGGAATAGGCATTCTAAAACTAATAAAAGTTTAGATGACAGGTGATCTTTTCATGAGTATACAATGCTTGGCTCATGGCAAACATTCAATGGATGTGTGACAGGGATTCATTCAAGCCTTGATTTCAAGTCTGATTCCAAAAAGCCTGGTGTTTTTTGTTTTGAGGCAGGGTCTTGCTCTGTTGCCCCGGCTGGAGTGCAGTGGCGTGATCATAGCTCACTGCAGCCTTGACCTTCTGGACTTAAGTGATCCTCCCACCTCAGCCTCCTGAGTAGCAGGGACCAGAGGTACACGTTACCATGCCCAGCTAATTTTTCTTTTAATTTTTGTAGTGATGAGGGTCTTGCTATGCTATCCAGGCTGGTCTCAAAATTCCTGGCCTCAAGTGATCCTCTTACCTTGGTCTCTCAAAGTGCTAGGATTACAGGCATGAGCCACTGTGCCCAGCCAAGTCTGTGTTCTTAATCACAGTTCAGTGCTCCACATCAACTCCAAAGACAGCTAGCAACTTGAGTTGAGTCAGTGCTTGAATATTCTGATTTCTCAAATTAAACTGACTATACCCACCCCATAATGTGCCATAGCTAAAAAAGAAGTAATTCTTTTAGCAAAGAAATACGTAACTGAGCCCTGCTTGAATATCACCACATACCAGGCATTGTCCTAGCTGTACAAGAGTAAGACTTAAGATTTGTCAGACTGAAGTTGCCTTCTTTTTTTTTGAGACGGAGTCTCGCTCTGTCACCAGGCTGGAGTGCAGTGGCATGATCTCAGCTCACTGTAACCTCTGCCTCCCTGGGTTCAAGCGATTCTCCTGTCTCAGCCTCCCAAGTAGCTGGGATTACAGGCGCACACCACCACGCCCCAGCTAATTTTTGTATTTTTAGTAGAGACAGGGTTTCACCATGTTGGCCAGGATGGTCTCGATCTCTTGACCTTGTGATCCATCTGCCTCAGCCTCCTGAAGTGCTGGGATTACAGGCGTGAGATACTGCGCCTGGCCCGAAGTTGCCTTCTTCATACAGTCTAATAAAAGGGCTTTCCAGAAAAGTCATTTCAAAATCCAACATGGCAACTGAACATATATTATTTACACTGGACTAAATGCTGAGCAGGACATAAATAAGTAAACTTCAAAGGACTATAATGCCATTTCTTGTAGAAAATGTCAGAAAGTAGCAGCAAGAGATAAAGTTGCTCTGGGCCTTACTGATCTCTTTATAATGAATCTGTGTAGAAACTTGATTACTTAAGCTTGACTATCTCAAAGATTAAAGTGACTATAGGTCACAGAATTCTGTTTTAGGATTATATCTAACTTTGTTCCTCGATACCAGGTCAATGAAAATCATGCTACTGAAAGAATGAACTTTGAGAAACCATACATTATATAGAAGACAGTATACAAAGAATAGGTTAGCCAGTTGCAGTAGCTCACACCTATAATCCCAGGACTTTGGGGAGGCTGAGGTGGAAGGATCATTTGAACAGGAGTTTGGGACCAGCCTGAGCAACAGAGTGGATCTCATCTCTGCCAAAATAATAATAATAATAATAATAATAATAATAATAATAATAATAATGAGCTGGGCCTGGTAGCATGTGCCTGTGGTCCTAGGTATGCAGGAGGCTGAGGTGGAAGGATCACTTGAGTTTGGGAGGTACAGGCTGCAGTGAGCTGGGAATGTACCACTGTACCCCAGCCTGTGTGACAGAATGAGATTATATCTCTAAATAAATAAAAATAATAATAAATGAAGTTGGGCATGGTCACTCACACCTATAATCTCAGCACTTTGGCAGGCCAACACAGGAGGATTACTTGAGGCCAGGAGTTTGAGACTAGCCTGGGCAACAGTGAGACCTTATCTCTACAAAAAAATAAAGAATTAGCCAGGAATGGTGGTGTGCACTTATAGTCCTAGCTACTCAGAAGGCTGAGGGAGGCAGGCTCACTTGAGCTCAGGAGTTCAAGACTGCAGTGAGCCGTGATTTTGCCACTACACTCCAGCCTGGATGACAGAGTGAGACACTGTCTGAAAAACAATAGAAAAAATAAATAAAAAATAAAAATGAAAAGACAAGAGAATGAATAGGAGCCATGATGATTTGCCACAGAGCTTCCCCCCATGATATCCTCGTATGGGACTAAGAGAAGCAGCCCAAATGTCCAGTATGAGCAAAGTTAGGAATCAAGACCAGTTTCCCTGAGCTCAGACCAGTATGTTTTTACTGTACCAAGTTGTCCTGAATGGGAGTTTCAAATAAGAAATTAAAGTAACTTCTCAAAACCTCCTAGAGATAGATATGAAAAGGAAAAGTAGTGGTATAATCATATTTCACTGCACCTAATTACTAAATTATTTCAATTTTTAGCTTAAAAACACTATTTAGTATACCCATGTCATAGCAGCGCTTATTCATAATGGCCAAGAGATGGAAGCAACCCAGCATCTATTGTCAGATGAACGGATAAAGAAAAATGTGCCATATACATAATACACTACTATTCAGCTTAAAAATGAAGGAAATTCAGCCACATGCTACAACATGGATGAAATCTGCTAAATGAAATAAGCCAGTCACACAACACAAAAAAATACTGTTATGATTCCACTTAAATGAGGTATTTAGATTAGTCAAATTCATAGGAACAGAAGGTAGGCTGGTATTACCAGGGACTGGGGAAAGGAGAAATAGGGAGATGTTTAATGGGTACAGAGTTTTAGTTTTAATCTTTATAAGATAAAAAGATTCTGGAGATTGGTTATATAGTAATGTAAATATACTTAACACTGCTGAACTGTACACTTAGAAATAGTTAAGAAGGTATGTTTTACGTTATGTTTTCTTTTTTCTACCATTACCACCATATACACATATAAAATCTGACAAAAAAATAGTAATTGTGAGAGGGAGAGAGAGAGAGAAAGACCAACCCACTGATCAATGTATAGCACATTGTTAATTTGCAAGCACAAAAAGAGAAACTTGCCAAATTGAAGGGTGGCGAGAACACAAATGAGAAATTTCTAAGGAAACATCATTATTAAACTGATAACTAAGTCCTAAAGACTGCAGAGCTTTTGGGAGTCTTTAACATGCTACTTGTTGAACCTCCGCAAGGGGGAAATAGTCTGGCACCTAGAAAGTGCTCAAGAAATGACAGTGAAATTATTATAATGAGAATGATGCTGCTGCTGCTGCTGCTGCTAATGCTGCTCAGTCTTCATTTCTTTTCATCATCAATAGTAAAATGGCTATTTCTTCCATGCTGGCTTTGCCTTGTCAGACTTATTTACTATGCATGTCTGGGTGAGGTGACGGTGTTTCCAAGGACTCAAAGGGCAAAGAAGTAGAAAGCTTTAAGAATGCTTTCTTAGTTATTGAGAACATGACAGGAAGTATCACTGGGGAGAAACGGCAGAAAATTTAATGTATGTATGTCAGTGTTAAAACACATGCAAAGAGAGTATTAAGATAAAAAATAATAGTACATATGAAAAGAAACATTCAAATGAATCACTGAACTTGTAGTGTTCCACACTGAATTAAGGATACATCCTTATAACCATTTTACTAAAAATCAGGGATCTCACAAACAGCTGGTGACAGTACCCCGGTATCCTGATTCTCAAAGTACCCCCCCTTCCCTACTCTAGTTTTGTTAGACAAAACTCTAACATGCTTTGTCTCAAAAATAAATTCTTTCAGTACAGAAAGCTAGATTAGGATCTACTTGAAATTTAAGGTAATAAATTCTCATTTGACTTAAAAAATTGTCACATTCTTCCCTAATCTTCTCCATTTAGTGATTGACACTGGAAAAAAATTTAGAGGAATCTTAAAGTGGAAGAGACATAACAGACAATGTAGCCAAATCCTATAGTGTGAGCAACCGAAGGACCAGTGAACACACAACCAGTCAGCACCCCAAGATCACAAAGTAAGCAAAACATTGTAGAAATACGACAAAATGTGTGTGTATACCATCTGCTTAGCCAACTTATAAGGCATTCCACTAGGGCAGCACATTTTAAAATTCACCATCACAGGCATATTTTCTGTATTTTCTCCCTTTCTCTCCCCAGAAGGCCCTGGGGAAAGCCTAAGGATCACTGTCTGTCCTTTTTTTTTCCCCCAAAGCAAGAAACAGAAAAAAACCCCAGCACATTACATAATTCTCTGAATTAAAGAAAGTTCTCAAACTTTTAATTCCATGATAACTATTACATGGACTAAAAGTTTATGGTACTAGTTTGAGTCAACACAAATAGGTATTCGATATTTTCAGTGAATCAGCCATGAAGTTGGCTGTGAAGGCAGTACTCACAGCCAAGTGTAAAGGGCTTATTGTTGCTCTATTATCTGAATCACTCAGCATGTCTGTTCCTGAGGTTTCCATTAACTGAAAAAGAAGAGGCATTTTAAATGTCAGAAAGACATACCACAGCAATTATTCTCTCCCACTCCCCCAGTTCAAATCCACTTTAGAGTGTTACTTGGCAACTCAGCAAACTTATAAAACATGATTATTATGGAAGTGTAGTAAGGAGCACAGACTAAGAGCTTTGAAGATAGGCTACAAACTAAGAGTTTGGGGGAAATGCTACTTAATTGCCACGAAGTAAACATCTTCCTTCCCTCTGTACACAAGATTTCTGTCACCATCTTTGCGCCTAATATGTAAAAACACTTTCAGCTTTAATGACAGCAAATAGATAAACATAACTGGTAGGAGAGAATTGAGTAATACTAATTGGTGGGAGGTAATTGACTAATACTTACAACATCTAGAGGAGTTTCACTTGCAATCTGAAATAAAGGTCAAAACAAAAATATTTAGCTTGGGAAGTATTCATCTATAGTAAGTCTCAACTTAGACAGGGCTTTGCTAACTTTTACTCTAAACCTGTGGTTCATTTGGCTCCAAAAAACTAGATATTTTGAATAAACAACTTTATATCACAATAGACACCAAATCTATATACATAGGTCTAAAATTTTGGTGTGAAGATGCATAATAACGTAGGAAGACAGTTATTTTTGTAGCAGGGCTCTAAGTGCTATATTAAATTGTCAACCTCCCTTTTCTTTTATATCTACTCTCCTTGAATTTTATTTCCCCTTGAAGGGAAGCGAAGTTCAACGTAATTTATAAGGTAAGTCTAAATAAGAGAATCTTTAACCTAAAGTATCTGTTACACACATGAGTATCTTTTCTTTGACTTTCCTTCTGGTTTGGTAAATCTGGGTGAATGGTGGTATTATATTCCAGAATCAGACCACAGTAGAAATAAAAACTTTCTTTGCAGAAGTGGAGTCTCCCTTATTAGGAGGGGTTGTGAAATAAATCTGCCTTTCAGAATTCCCTAAATATATGGGGAAGATATTCCTTCCACAGGGACTTTTATTTCTCATGTAAGACACAGTTATAGTCTTTTAGAAACTTATGAGAAATATTTATTTACAGGGGCACAAGAACACTGTAGACATGAACATGGGGTAATCGGTAGCCCTCTTCAGAGACCTAATTTTCTCCTTTTTTAAAAGGAAAAGAGAATGAGATATATCTTACTAAAACAAGTATGAACTTAAGACGTATATAAATTCTGAAAATGTTAGAAAACAAAATGGAATTTGTTTCTTGATCCATTTATTCTCATTTTTTTATATTATTAGCCTATAAACTCACATTAGGTCTTTCACAAGCATTCAGGAATCTTACCAGCTGAAGACATAGACGGTGACCATAAGCAGCTGAATAATGAACTGCATTGTATCCTTGCTTATCACGGATCCCTGGATTTGCATCGTTTCTTAATAAGTATTCCAGGCACCTATATACAACAATAACATACTGAAAATTCTAAATCCTGCATATTAACCAATGATAAAAAAGAGTCTGAAATTAAAACTGACAATTTTCTTATATTTGAATATAAAATCATAAATGTATTACACTATAAAATCTGTCATTTAAATAACATTGACTAAATGTTGCAACATTGACATGAATGCAAATGAAACATTCACGAGAATCTTCTTGATTCAAAGTGGATACCTCAAAAGTCTGTCAGACGGCTTTTTTAATACATGAAGGCTTTTTTCCACAGTCTGTATCTATACCACCACCTATTCTACTAACGTTGGATAGGATTAAACTTTTGGTGGTGGTGAGTACATAATATTGGCAATATTACTATTTATCTATCTAGAACACAGAATAAGTAAATTTTTTATCATGAAGCTCAAGAAAGGATGTTAAACAAAACAAAACCCCAAGAAACCAAGGTCAGAACTCAATGAACCTGAATTAGAGGACTAAGAAGAGGTATATAAACAGAGTAAAATGGTAAGAAAGTATCCATAAGAGATACTTCATTTCATTTCTGTGATATTAAAATAAGAGGAAAATAATTTTAAAAAACACTGTATGTAAAACCACTATGGAAAACCGTCCAGAGATTCCTTAAGGAACGAAAAGTAACACTACCATTTGATCCAGCAATCCCATTACTGGGTATCTACCCAGAGGAAAAGAAGTCATTATTTGAAAAAGTCGGCCAGGCGCAGTGGCTCAAGCCTGTAATCCCAGCACTTTGGGAGGCCGAGACGGGCGGATCACGAGGTCAGGAGATCGAGACCATCCTGGCTAACACGGTGAAACCC